>NW_028327175.1:146117660-146418679 GCF_987537825.1 Furipterus horrens | reverse complement strand
TATCACTTACTTTTCCTGTAACTTTCCTTATTCTTCCACTCCTTGCCAATCCACGTATGGAACCCAACCTCTTTTCCAGGAAATATTAAGCACACACACAGTACCAAATGAAAAAGTGTAAAATGAAAATGAAACATACCTCATCACAAAGTTTCTCTGTTATCACACTATGAACTGTTAGAAATAGCTTACTGTTTACATTTCCCCATCTTGTTTGGCCCCCTCTTCTCTTGGATCTTTCCTTCCTCGAGATCAATTCATCCTATCTTATTTTAATATACCATTAAATTCTATATTACCAGGTCTAGACACATATTTAGATTTCCTAAAACTCATTAATATTTCTGCTAATAAAAGTATCTTGATTCTGGAGTCTCATCTGTCAGCATAAAATTATAAAAATCCATTGTTTTTATTCTTAGCAGATAAGAGGTATATGACATGTATTGAGTTATAAACAAATGCTTATTACGTATCCTGAAATACTGGAGAATGAAGCTCCCAGCTGAGCCACCTTTGCCCACTAGAGATATATACAGTAGAAGAACCTGAAATCCGCAATAAGACTGCCTGAATGAGTTTTTTTCATTCCATTGACAAGTGAATGATCCTGGGCAAGCTATCTTAATGTTCTCTAACTTCCTTTCCTCCTCTGCTCAAGGAAAAATACAATGGAACCTCTGCACAGTCATTCATATATGTGCCCATTACCACAATTTTATGATTAAAACTTAAGAGACAAAAAAACCCATCGGTAAGTATTTAACTAAATAATACTCCATGAAAACTATATATTATGCAGTTATAGAAATGACATAGATTTTTTAATTTACTGATTTGAAAAGAGATAAGTACATATATCACACAAATGTATGTACATACATATTGTTATTTAATATGTACATATATACAGGTTGGGACAAAGGTAGGTTTACAGTTGTTCATATGGAAAATAATACAATAATTTATAAATAATAATAAAAAAATAAACTCTGTGTTTTGCTAACTCACAACTGTAAACCTATTTTTCCCCACCCAGTATATATTTAATATTGGAAGAATCAAAAAATATTTGATTACCTAACATGAAGACTGGGAAGAGAATCTCCCATGTTTCATTTTGTGTTTTTTTTTATACTATTTGAGTTTTCTAATAACATAATATGATATTATTGGTTAAGCAAGTAAGAGATTATTAGGCAGTAAAATTATGGGTGATTTGTATTTTCTTTGTAGTTTATTATATAATAAAATATCCAATATGTGTTCTAATTATATATTATGAAAGGAAATATATTATTACTAGCACTGACACTAGGGATTGGTTATAAGTTAAAAATGTTCTTGTGTGATTTTGACATTTATATTACAAAAATAAAATAAATATGATTATATTAACAAAAACATACAATTCAGAAAACACATGCATGCAAGTAGCAAATTATTTTAAATAGTTCTTGGTATAGAATCAACATTCTACATGTTTTAAATCTTTTGCTATTTTTGTTATTACTGCTGCTGTTGATATTAAACTATATCATACATAACTTTTTTTAATATGGTTCAAATCGAACAAAATATTTTTTTAATGTGGGAAAATAACATCATCTAACATGTTAATGATTTCAAAAAAAGAAGTGACCTTTAAAATGTTTCTAAATAAAACGCCAGAAGACTATTGCTCAAGATAAAAGGAAAGACATGACTTCTCCTCCTGTGCTGATTAAAATATTGTCTCTGTTTTGAGGTCTTTGAGAAAATTCTTTGACTTGAGAACAGAGATAAATGAGTCCGAATACTTTGAGAAGAGATTGATTTTTATTTCTCTTCCACCCAGTATGTAAAGTCTGCAGAGACAACTATCTTGATAAAAACTAAGCTTTCCCTTTGGTACCACGTTATGATTACTGTGAAAGAAATCAGTAATCAACATGGGCAAGACTAAGGTTGGATTGTAAAGTGGAAATTCCTTCAGGAGATGAACTGAAAATTCATCTCTGTTCCAGAATTAAGCTCTGTAAGAAACAGATTGTTTGTGCAGTAGCAAGTGTGTATACTAACAGAGCGGTTTGGTTTTAATTAGCCAAAATTCCCTGCAAATTAATTACATATGCTGTTTACTCAACTTTTTAAAAGGGTTGTTAACATTTTTTGTAATCTCTTTTCTTCCCAGACTACACTTTAAGGTATTTAAAATGTTTACTTTTGTTATGAAGGGAATTCAAATTAGGGAGGTTGCTTATGGCAAATTTGTTTTCTACAAAATATTTCAATCAGAGATTCAAATAAATATGCTTACAGTCTTACATGAAGCATTCACTTAAAGTTTGTAAAATTTGTTATAGCTTTTAATTATAAAGACCTGAGCCTTAAAGTCTACAGCAGAGAAGAAATGTTCAAAATATCCATAAATGAATATTTCCCAAAGGAAACTTCTAAAGCTGCCATTAACTGTCACAGGGATGCATGGAAGAGTGAGGGACTACGTGCATCTAGGATCCACAGCTGAAAGCTGGGCTGAGTGACTGCTTTTTGTGATAAGTTTATAACAGTTCATTGAATTCAGACTTCTTACATGGTAACATCCAGAATGAAAATACTTTTGGAAAAGATTATTGGTAAATTAGTGGTGTTATCCTTTGAATTCAAGATATTCTATGTATTTGTCAAGTGCATAGAGACTTTTGCTACAGGGCAGAATCAACTTGACTTCCTTGTTTGAAAGTTGGGTTGTCTGTCGGCAAGTTATGGGATTTTGGAAAAGGGTGTAATGGGTTTGTGTTTCTCAAAGAGGCCGCATGTCAGAAAATCAACTGGATTCTTCTAAAGAAAGTCTAAAAAGGTCTGTGGTTACAAGCCTATAATATCTCACTTTAACATGCTCAATTTAACTTCTGAGGATCCTGTATTTTAGGGCTTGTGATATTTATCTTATATGATGGAATAGTGAAATCACAGAAGAAGTCCATATAGTCATGTTACAACACAGCAGTCATTGTGAAAGGAAGAAAAATGCTTAATTAGATTTAATTAGGAGGTTGAACAGAGAGATTATCTATGTTGTATGTTTCCATCTATTACTTATATGATATCTCCTTAGAATACATAGCTGTTCAGAACTAGAGGAAAGTTTGGTAATAACAATATGTCATTGATTTTGTTTTGTTAAAAATAATCCTGGGAAAACCCTGCCAGACTGTATGGGAAGGCACAAAGTGTGACTGACTGTTGAGAGAAAAGGTCATAGTTGGCTCGATGACAGAGTATTTCTTTTTAAAATAAATAGCCCTTGATCTGTCAAAATCAAATATTCTAAGGTCATTGCATTATGACCATCAAATAAATATTGAGTACAAATGCAGTTTAAACATATGCGTTAACCACAGCAATCAAGTGTCTACACTTCATAGACTGACCACATTCTAAGGAAAAGGCTACTTTTGTCTTGTCAAGAGATGAATTAAATGCATATCTTAAAAGATAATTATCTTGCATAGAAAAGCCATGAGAACAGATTTTACAACTGTGATTGAGTGTTTTCCTCAGTTGCTTTCCTGTATTGCACAGTCACATGCATTCTTTATGATCAAGCATAAAATTATTTTTTCACAGTTTAGAAGCAATAGTAATTGAAGCAAAAGCATAAAATAAAAATTTGTAAGGGTCTTTGACAGCTGGTTCTTTACCTTTGTGTGAAAGCTGATGTACTTATTTGATTAAAAACTACTACTATAACTACTGTTACTAAACTAGACTGAACTATGGCAATGTCTTCCATTGCATAGATCCCTCTTCATCCTTCTTAAGTAGTATTTTATTCTCCAACTGATATTAAGGTCATTGATTAAATGTGTAAATGTATCTAACATATTTAATATGTGAAACTCTTAAAAGATGTGCAAAATTGATGCCTGATTTTAAATCTATGTAAGTGGATCTTGAATGTACGCAAGAAATTGCCTGGTGCAACTTCTTGCTTCTAACAATCCTATCAGTTTTTTTGGAACACTTTTTAAATGAAAATAATGAATGGAATAAACACCAAAGTGAGATGTTCTAGATTCAATGTATTCAAAAAATATTTGAAAGTGTAAGCAACTTTAATGATTAAGACATTTGATAAAGGCAGTGCAGTTTTATGAATATAGCAATCAAGGAGGATTTGGAGAACTGAGCTCAAATTTTAATGTGATCTTTGTAAAATGTGTGGGTCCCAATTTAATGGTTTAAATCAATAAGGAAGAAAAAGAAGAAAAAACTAACAGGAACATTTGCTTGTAATTATGGTCTTTGTGAACTGCATACAAAGATCAAGAATATTGAAGGTTTCACTCTTTTTATAGAAAGCCTTTGCCCAGGGAGAGTAAGGATGGAATTAAGTCACCATTTAAGTAGATGATCCAGTTTTGTTGTGTCTTCAATAATTTATTAGATGGAGAATGTGGACCATGCATTCATCACTTTGCCTCCTTTGCATCTGACATAGTAGTCAAAAAAAAGTAAAAGTTTGTGTAATTTATATGAAAACCTCTGCTAAATCTATAATACATATTTAAATGTAAAGAGAAATTTCTTTTTACATTTAACTATCGCAGATAAAATATAGATGTATGTATAAATATAAGTTGTGTGGCTTTTGAATTCTAGAAATAAGAATAATATTGAATTGAGACCTCATAAGAATAATAAATTGAGAATGTGAAAATTAACTAGTGAATTCAGACTGTAGGTAGACAACCTTGATAATTAAAGCTGAAATTTAAGATTAATATGTGACTTTTCTGTAGACATGCTGCAACATATCAGGAAACTGTGCTTTATCCTGTCAATAATGAAGTGTCAAGATTGAGGTATTTGCTGGTGCATAATAAGCACTGAGTATATCTGATGCATAACCAAAATCTTAGCATTAAAGCAAATTTAGGAAATATTTAGAGCAATATTTGATTCAGTTAGTGCATATATAACCCACTAGGTTATACTACATTTTAGTCTAATTAAATATAGTCTTGCTGTGCTCTAGTCTCATAAGAAATCATGAAAAGATAATATAGTTATATATAGTCATATAATCTATCCATTTATATTTCATTTTATCATAATATCATTTCTAGTGTTGTTTCAGCTGCAAAAACTAATCTGGATTACCTTAAGTAGGGCAGATAATTGGTTTCAGACTCCCTGGTCAGTATATTTATTATAGCTACAAACAGTTTCTTCAGAAGATAAAAAAGAAAAAGAAATTTTTAAGAGAAGCTATAATTAAAACATAAAACCAGTCAGGAAGGTAAGAAAAATATAAATTGAGCATTAATTACACAACCAAATATAACTGATTTGGTTTTTGTTAAAAATTAGTTTTCTTAGATTGGGATTTCTAGAAATTTCCAGAAATTCTTCTTTAAAAAATGCAAATTTCATGAAATAATTAAATTGTTTTGTCTCTTCATATTTTATCATTCTATTACTGGACCAATAAAATCAAATACTTTTCCGCTTTTTAGAGTAATAAAGATAATAAAATTAATCTAGAATGTTTATTAAACTTTGGATGTATGAAACATGTTAAACATGTCTCAGGAGATGCTCAAACAATTTAGTTTTAGGAAAATACAGACTAGTATATTTATTGGAAAAATAAAAATAAAAATATATAAGAAAATGAGTACTCTAATGCCCAAATCTGGCAATAATTACTATATGTTGCCTGCATATTATGTACAATACATGACACAAATAGTTATTTGATTGAACAAGTTTTGACACATATGATAAACTTTTTTCCCCTCCAAAGTTTGAAATACAAACCAATATGCAGATGTTTACATACCTTCTCTTGCACCTGGAGTATTGATGGGTATCATATTTGAAATAAATAATTTTCCAGTCTACTTCTTTCATACTGAGGTTTAGATGAGAAATTAGAAGTGAAGTTGAGAGAATCTCTTTCTTTTTTTATAGAGCAAGAAATTAAAAGTTCTGAAAAGTTTGGTTTTGTCTCATTTTTCTAAAAGAGGAGAAATGTAAGTATTTGGTTTTTTTATTTGCCTTTTCTTGGTTATTATTTTAGCACAATGAAGGAAAAAGGATGAATAAATAATGAAGATACATAAAGAGAAGATACATAATATAAATAACGACTACTGTCTGTATGATCACTCTCTTCATATCCATTATTTTATGCAATCCTCAAAGTATCTTGAGTTCGGGATTGGGTCAGATGATATTGATTTAATTATATTAATGAAATCAGAGTGGTTGTGTGTTTTAGTGAAAGACAAGCTAGACATTAGTAGAGAGCAGGGTCCTAAATTCTTGTTAAGTTTTGTCATTCCTTCTGGCATGTAACAAAGCTGGGAGCAGGTGGAAAAGCAAAGCAATTATTAGTAACAACTATCAATAGTTATCAAAGAGAAATTAAACTTACAGCCACTTCTCCAGCATTTATAATCACACTGGAGACTGAGGGGAATCCAGCTAACAGAATTAATTTTACCTTACTCAGTATATGGTTCTGTAACTTTTCCTTTTGTTTGACATAATAGAGTTACACATCATTACATATAGCTAAATAAATACATTTAAGAAATAGCAATTTTTAAATGTTATTCTTAATTTTTGCATACTACTCCCCTGAATAAATACATTGTAGTACTTTAATTACATAAACATTGCTTTTAAAGTGTTTCTTCATTATGAATAAGGCTGTAGTGTTTAATCTTGTAAAATAAATATCTGAGTGCTTTTATGGTTAATTTCCTAAGATTATTTTCTAAGAGTAGAATCACCAGGTCAAAGAGCTTGACCATATAAAGACATGTGATGCATAATGAAAAAAAAAATGTATTTGAAGGCTTACTAATCTTTATTTTCACCAAGTTTAATGTATGAATTATTTTATGAAGTTTTACTATAACTGCTTTTTATTTGTCTTTTTTCTTTTCTATATTCTTTATTTTATGAATTATCTGTTCACATTATAATCTCACTCTATTATAAATTGTTAATTTTCATTTTATACCACACCTTTAATAAATTTTGTCTTATCTGTTGAAAATATAAGCAGGTTCTTTAAGATATTGCTCCTCAGCCTGATAAAAACTATATGGTGATAAACACGTAATAAAAGCAAAACAATTACAAAAAGGTATTTGGATAGTATTCTAACAGCATTGTATGTGTCTAATGGAGGAAGAGCATCAGAGTACAATATCATATTCTTTATTCATAATTCATTGTCTCATTGAATATCAGAGGTCGAAGGGTATTACAAATAGAGGAGTTTTAGAGTAGGATAGACCATTCTGTGAACTATCTTCTCTATTAATAAAAATAATGCCCTGGGAGATCCAAGGTGATGATGGAGTAAGTGGAAGTTATACTAACTCCCTCCCAGGACCAGTCTGGACTTACAACTTAATTGTGGAGAAATCATCTGGAATAACCAACTGAACACTAGCTGGAGAGAAGTCCTATAACCACGGAGAGACAGAAAAGGCCGTTTCATCACAACGTGACCGGTAGGGCTGGCTGGGATCCCATGGGTGGCAGCTGAAGGGACTGAGAAACAGCTCAGCAGCCAGGGGTTCCCCCCCTGAGAAGGGTGGGGTCTAAATCCCCAGCTGGGCTTCCTAGCCTACAGCAACAGAGTGGAAAGTAAAATAGTATCAGCTGTGAAAAGCAAAAAGCCACAGCGTTTCTTGCTAGCCAGAGAGAAACAGCAGGAGAAAAAGAGCTCTCAGGGGATCATATACAAAAATATTTTGGCAACCACTTACCTTCAGCTCAAGCAGAGGGAAGGCAGAGAGGACTAGAGACGCTTGGGGAGAATTTGGGGTGGTGGCTTTGAAAGGAGAACTGAGGGAGTAGCCAACCATGTCCCAGTGCTGATTCATTCCCCTTACTGCAGGCAGACCATTCCCAGCGTCAGCCTGAGGGGAAGCAAAAGCCCCGCCTACAGGAATTAAGCTGCCACACCCTCGATCCTTAAGCCTGATGGCTGATTACAGATTGAATAGATTAATAGCTAAAGGAGACAGACAAAAGCAGTAGATCCCTGGAAGTCTCCAACAGGCTGTGTGGGCCCAGATGGTACATGATCTGACGCCATCAGGAGCAGATCCAAGAAGCGCAGATCAATCTAAAAAGCAGCAGCAAACAAGAAGAGTCACAAAAATGGGGAGACAGAAAAACAACCAACCGTCAAAAGGAAAGGAAGAATCCCCAGAAAGAGTGATAAGTGAAATAGAGGGGAGCAAACTATCAGATATGGAATTCAAAAGATAGATTATAGGGAAGCTCAATGAGATGAGCGAGCTTAAAGAAAACTACAAAGAACTCCAGGGAAACTACAAGAAACTCCAGGGAAACTACAAGGAACTTACGGAGAATTACACCAGCATGAAAAAGGACATAGAAGCTATCAATAAGAGCCAGGAGAAAATAAAGAATACAAGTTCTGAATTGAAGAACACAGTAGAAGAGATTAAAAGCAGGCTAGAGGAAGCAGAAGATCGGATCAGCGAGCTGGAGGACAACGTGGAAAAAAATTCCCAGACAGTACAACAAAATGAAAAAAGACTAAAAAAGAATGAAGAGGTTTTAAGAGAGATGCAGGACAACATGAAATGTAATAATGTCCATATCATAGGAATTCCAGAAGAAGAAGAAGAGGAGCAAAGGTTAGAAAACCTGTTTGAAAAGCTGACAGAAATCTTCCCTAACTTGATAAGAGAAAGAGTCATGCAGGTCCAGAAAGCACAGAAGGTCCCAATAAAGATGAACCCCAACAGGCCCACTCCAAGACACATCATAATTAAAATGCAACTAGACCACCAACTTACACCATATACCAGAATAAAAATGAGATGTATCACCACATAAACAAAATGAAAGACAAAAACCACATGATCATATCAATAGGTACAGAAAAAACATTAGATAAAGTACAACACCCATTTATGATGACAACTCTCAGCAAAATGGTAATAGAGGGATCATACTTCAACATAATAAAGGCCATATATGAAAAACCTGAAGCCAACATCACACTCAATGGGCAAAAACTTAGAGCACTCCCCCTGAGATCAGGAACAAGACAATGATGTCCACTATCTCCACTCCTATTCAACATAGTCTTGGAAGTTCTAGCCACAGTAATCAGACAAGAAAGAGAAATAAAAGGCATCCAAGTTGGAAAAGAGAAAGTGAAACTGTCATTATTTGCAGATGACATGATAGTGTACAAAGAAAATCCTATAGACTCCACAAAAAAACTACTCGACCTAATAATGAATTTGGCAAAATAGCAAGGTACAAAGTCAATATTCAGAAATCGAAGGCATTTCTGTACACCAACAATAAACTTCAGAGATAGAAACTAGAAGAAAAATTCATGAACATGGTATATGCTTCCATTTATTTATATTTTCCTTAATTTCTTTCTTCAGTGTTATGTAGTTTTCTGAGTACAGGTCTTTTACCTCCTTGGTTAAGTTTATTCCTAGGTATTTTATTTTTCCTGTTGCTATGGTAAATGGAAGTGCCTTTTGAACCAGCAATTCCATTGCTAGGATTATTCGCAAGGAATCCTGAAACATCAATTCAAAAGAACCTAAGCACCCCTCTGTCCATAGAAGCACTATTTACAATAGCCGAGTGCTGGAAATAACCTAAGTCCCCATCTGTAGATGAGTGGATCAAAAAACTGTGGTACATTTACACAATGGAGTACTATGTACCAGAAAGAAAGAAGGAACTTCTACCATTTGCAACAACATGGATGGAACTAGAGAGAATTATGCTTAGCAAAATAAGTCAGGCAACAAAAGAAAAATACCTTAAGCTATCACCTATTACAGGAGACCAATGAACAACACAAACAAATGAGCAAAATTGAACCAGAGGTATGTAAACAAGGAGTAGACTAACAGTGACAAGGGGGGAGGGAGAGAAGGGGAAGAAGGAGAAGAGTCTAATCTAAGAACATGTATAAATGACCCATGGACATGGACAATTGGATGGGGACTGACTGTGGGAGAAGGGGTGGTCAGGGTGCAGGGAAGCAATAGGGAAATAAGTGGGGCAACTCTAATAGAAAAACAAACAATCAAAAAAATTTAATGAGGGAATAAAAGAAAATATAAAGACTGGAAATGCAATTTTAGTGAATATTAGAAGGACATAGATTTTCCTTCACACTGTATATTTCTCTCCCTACCTGATCCCTCCAGAATTTGGCATTCTGAAGAAGTAAGCAATGACATAAGTTTCTTTGCATAAAACTAATAAGACCAGTTGTTAATAGAGGTTTTGTTGACTAAGACTTTGACTGGAATGTCATGCCTAAAGGAGACATGGTTGGGCTCTGGTTGTTACCAAAAAGCCTTGAGGAACTAGGAATTGACTTTCAAAGGTAATAAAAGCCCACGAGAAAAAAAGCCTGATACCTTGGTTGGTTGTGTGGTCCATGGCAATCTTTCCAGGGAATGAACGAAGGTTGCTTTCCTGAAAGATGGCTAGAAAGGATTTTAACACACAATGGAAAACCTGAAGGACTTGGAAAAGACAGGTGTGTACACGCAAGGCTGAATGGCAGGTATATGCTGCAGCTTCTGTGCCCTGAATGGCAGACTAAAGGTCACCCTAAATGTTCCCTGTGTAAGTTCCAGCAAAGCTGCCTTAAAGATCATAAGTGATCATTTTCTGCTCTTGTTGTGTTTATGCAAATGAACAGGATAAATTAAAAATGGACTTAATGTAGTCCTTTTGATGACAAGGAGGATAATCTTAAGGAGAAAAATCATGATTCAAGGAAAATTACAATGTTAAGGTACACTATAAAGTAGTGCAGCTAACCGTCTTTAAAGTTTTGTTTTGTTTTTTCATTTAAAGTTTGTTTTCATTTGAAAGTTAATCTAGGTCTGTGGAATCATCAAAGATGCTTAATTTACAGGCAAGAAGAATGTCAAATGCCTTGCAATTGGATGTCTTCCCAATAAGACAGTCTTACAAATTTAGAGACTGGTTTGTGGGTCATGTTACATAAATTAACATGTGTTTTCTGTTTTCAAAGGGCATACACCTATGATCTCATTATCTGAGTGATTGTATGTATGTATAGTCCTCAATTAATCCTGTCTGCATCACCGCCTCCTAAGATTCAACGGTTTGGCTGAACTAACTCGCTAGGTTGGTGAAGAATGGGGTGGTCTGTGGGCTTCATTTTAAAACTGGTTTCTTTTTTCTATCCTAATGGCTTGGACAGAAAGAGCCCAGAGGTCTAAGAGGGGAGAAACCTAAAATATTCCCCTCAGCCCAAACTAAGTATAGTGGGCAAAAGGGTTTTGGACAAGTGTGGCATGCCTTGCACACCTTCTTCCAAAGAAGCCCTTCTTTTCACTAATGTGAGACATTGAAAAATTAATCCCTGCCTCTTGTCATCTAGTGGTTATGGATTGAATGATGTCTTTTAACCCTGTTGCCAAACCTGTTGCCCCCAGAATATAACAAGGATGCCAGCCTGTTAAACCAAGCACGCCATTGTCCAGGGACAGCCAACTGACCTGGAGTCTGCACGATCCTTCCCCATGTGGGAAGACCACCCCCGCCTCCACACCCTCACTCTTATTAGGGATTTATGGACCCAAGAATAGGTAAGATGATGACCATGTCCAGCTTGAAGCAGCTAGAGGAGCATGAGACCTTCACCCATCATTCTTTATAAGAATATAAAGATTCTTAAGTCTGAGAGGTGGGGATTGTTATTTTTATTGTTATAAAAATTAATCAATTAATTAATTATATAAAAAAAGAATAATATAGGAAAGAGTGAAGCCAGAGAATTTGTATGCATGACCTATGGGCATGGACTGGGGGTTGGGGGTTAAGATTGCTGAGATAAGGGGGGTGCTGAGCAGAGGGGAGAAAAGGAGAAAAAATTAAAACTATTGTAACAATTTAATCAATAAAATATACTTTAAAAAATGAAGCACTGTTTGTCCTCTTACTATACTGAGACATGTGACTTTGCTTTACAACTTACATATATAATGTATCTTTTACAGTTTATACCATAGAGTCCTTGTATTATCTGTCATCTTTTCTGTGGTTCCATATTTTTCATTCTTCTGAAATTTTGAGACATGAGGTTTTTACATGTGTTGAAGGGATGAGGATACAATGGACAATAAATTTTCAAGAGGACTTTAGAAACAACTGCTTCCTGTTCACCTAGAAAGAGCTTACACATTAATAGACACATTTTATAATGTAACCAAATTAAATAATTTTAGTAAAAACATCTTTGACTTTTTATGGCTATCATAATAGGTTTTGTACATACCTAGAGTAATGCAGATGTAAATCTAGGCTTAATTATTATATGGCTGAAACAAAAGCTAAAATTAAATTAAACCCCATCAAAATAGAAATTAGGTTTTTAACTTATTCATTAAGCAAGTTATAGCCACTCAATAATCAAATAAAAAACTCTTTCACAGATGTATATCATTAATATTGTCATAAGAAAATCTTTAAGACCTTCACTATTTTGTTTGGTATATATATTTGGGGTGTGTGTGTGTGTGTGTGTGTGTGTGTGTGTGTGTTCATGGACATGAGCATATACATTCATTCTACTTCATTGGCATTTTGATATTATTTTCGGACTACCATTTTCTATGTGAGCAGGCGTGGTGTGAATCAGAGAACTATAGTGGGTATGAAGATATGGAGCATATAGTGGAGCTGAGAAGGGTACCTGTGTTTAGTGTAGAATGTTAGCCTGGATCTACAATATTTTTCAGCTGGTTGGTTCAAAACCCAGATCCATGACAGGAAACAAATCTCCTTGGGAAAAAAAAATTGGACATAAATGGCACTCGATTTAAATGAAAAGGTCTTTGTTTTGGAATCCATGTTCCAGAAAATGCTAAATTAAATGAACAATTACCCTGGATAGCTTGTGGGATGATTTAACAATTTAGGCAAAAGAACTAAGAAACAGCTTGTTCTTTAGAGAGGTATCATTACATTTGTCTTCAGTACTTACATGAATGGCATAGTAACACCAGAGAAAATATTTTAAAAGCTGACTTAAATTGTTGGCCTTCAGAATCAACCCTACCTTTTTCTTCCTGTGTGGAAATAACAATGATATTCACATTTCCTATTAATATACTTTTATGGATCAGCCATTATTAAGTTTAAAGAAATTCCCAGTTCCTTCCTGAGCTATATCTGTCATCTGAATGTGGGTCCCAATTCCACATTAACTTCTAGTTATGACATCATTTAGACTCATGATTTAATACTTGGTGTTGAATGGGAAAGAAGTTAGATTATTAAGGAAAAGTTTTACCCTGGCCAGGTATCTCAACTGGTTAGAGCATCGTCTTGATACACCAAGGTTAGGGCACATACAAGGATCAACTAATGAATGTATAAATAAGTGGAACAAAAATTGATGTTTTTCTCTCTCTTCCCCCCTCTCTAAAATATATATATCGTCGTCGGCAGCCGTCCGTCTCGAGAGACGATGGTGTAGCTTCTTAAGAGTCTATCTGCACCGCCGAGAATGGCTGTGCAGTCCGACTCGGGAGTGACATGGTATCTGTCTCCTCCCGTGTTGAATCGACATCTTGCGGTGACGCTGAAGCTACAGAGCCTGGGCAGGGTGATATGGAGGGTCTGCTGTTGCCCATGCAGCAGACCCCTCCTCTCTTCGCAGCTGAAGGGTCCAAGGGAAAGACGGAGTCGATACAGCTTGGGTTCAGGTGCGCCGCAGGAGTTGCCGGTGTTGACTACAACGTCAAACCGCCTTAGGGACTCCGGCTCCGGATTTTCTGTCGGGGTTTACTCCCTTAGCCTTTCCCCTGA
The DNA here is from genome assembly GCF_987537825.1 of Furipterus horrens. NCBI lineage: Eukaryota > Metazoa > Chordata > Mammalia > Chiroptera > Furipteridae > Furipterus > Furipterus horrens. The sequence goes on along the minus strand of NW_028327175.1, from coordinate 146,404,801 downwards.
AGAGGTATGCCGCAAGGCAGCGGAGGTTTTTTGGAGTCAGAGTTTTCCTTCTCTGATGTACCCTGACTGGAAGATCGAACCAGCGACACTCAGCTCGCAGGCCGACGCTCAATCCACTGAGCTAAACCAGCCAGGGCCTAAAATATATATATATATATAGTTTTTTTAAGTTTCAATGTCATTAGATTATCTCTAGTACACAAAGCAGGATGATCAGATCAAAGCAGAGATAAACTAGCAATCCTGTGTAGGCACCTTAGTCCTTGACTCTTTCCTGAGATATACTGCTTTTCATAAATTTCTTTCGGTTATAAAATTTGCTATGTGAACACTTTCCATACGAGTACATTATGCAGGCACTAGCGGGGACATGTGAGAGAACAGCAGGAGGAGATCAGCTTACAGGATGGGTATGCATATGAACAAATAGAGTGTTTAATTAAAATAATATGGGGTAAGAAAGATATAATTTAACTAACAGATCATTTAAATAAGCAAATAAACATAAAATTATACTCACAGCAGGTTAAGGGGATTTATAAAGATGGTTGAAGATTAGTATATATTAGATGGTTGGTGGTTTATAGTGGATACAGTTGAATTAAAATAAAATCTATTGCTATTATATAAAATAGAATAGTCAAATCTCAAAAAGGTGATCTAGAAGTGAGGTTCTGAGAAACTTGTTTTATAAAAATAGTCTCTAGAGAAATTTGAGAATATTCTTGTTCTTGACCCATATTTCTGTTAACTTTTGGCATTTTAAATACAAATACTACCTTTGTATAATTATTCTGAGTAGCATTTAAACTGCAGGCTCTTAAGACTGGCTATATAATATCTCTACTTTAATATCTTCGGAACATATAAAACATTCTTCATTCATTTATTATTGAAGTACACTTATTTATTATATTCATAAACTATACTAGGGAATTGACAATGTATTTTAAGAATTTTCTTTAATTCATGAGAGTGAACAATATTATGTTTATAAGTGATTTGCTTTCTAAAAATTGTCTGTTTACCTGAATGGAATTTTATGATGTTTTAAATAAATCTATAAAACTTTTCACATATGTAGCATATTAAGCCATTATCTGTAACTCTGGTACAAAGAAATGTTCTAAAATTTGCTTTAATAATTATCAAGGTATTTGTTATCTTACTAGTCTAAAATATTCATAACTTGTACAACATACTCCTTTTCATGTTTAAGAAGTTTTCCCCAACCTAAATCAATCATTATCACTTTTTTCTTCTACTTTTTAATACACTTCCATTGTTTTTATATACTATTTTACATTTATTTTTATTTATGTTATTAAGAGTAAAGTTGAGCTTATATTTTTATTAATTGCCAATTTTTCCAAGATCTTTTATAGAAAAAAAAAACTCTACAACCTTATATTTTTAGGTTTTATTTTTTAATATAAAAAATTATCAAAAATTTTATGTTCAATTTATCATCTTAATGTATTCAAAACAATACATCTTGGTTTTCTATGAAATGTTACATATAATCTCTACTTTTCTTTACATTGTATTGCTTTCATTTTAATATTAAAAATGAAATAGTACCTTTTAATATATTTATGTGTAAAATAGGACCATAACATACTTCTGTTTTGTTAATCTGGTCTTTTTATTTTTTTTTTTAGACCAAGGTTATTTATAACTATGTGATAGAAATACAAATATTAAAAAATAAAAATCTAAAAACATCTCCTTTCTGTGCCTAGATAGGCTTCTGTGCTTTGGATTGAAATAATTTACAGGGGATGGGGTTTACAAAAGGAAGTATGGAAGCTAAGAGCAGAAAAAAGGAACAGTGATAAATTGGGGGACAAGGATCAAGGTGAAATAGGGCAGGAATTTTGCATAGCAGAGAGAACTTAGGGAGCAGAAGTGTTAATAAAATGGCAAAATATTTTGAAAAATTTCTGCTGTGTTGTTTGTTACAATTCATGCCTTGCAGGCTCTTCAAAATTTTAATAGGCAGTGTAGGAAGTAGCTAACATGCTTCTGACTGAGGAGATAATTGAGGTAGCTGTATTGTTACGTGACCCACAAATTTAGTAGTTGAAATGTTGCATAAAAACCAATCATGTTAATATACTATTCTCTTATCATTAGACATTCATTTATTTTCTCATTGTAAATAATACAGCAATAAACATTTTTATGAATAGTTGTTCTCTTATTTAGGATTTACCCCTTAGGATAAATGTTCATATCTAAAACCAAACAGTCAAAAAGAATAATACTTTTTCCAATTCTTATTGCATATTTCCAAACTACTCCTCCCAAAATAATTACTATTTATAATGCCAATAATTATACGTCAAAATAAGAATTTCAGTATGAACTAGGAAGCAGATAGTACTATTTTACATTTTTATTTGTTTACTGGATGTTTTATTTTTCTTTTACCTTGTGTTTTCTTAATTTAAAATCTGGTTGTTAAATAGATTTTGCTGCTTTGATACTAGTTGTATCTCTTCTTGTGTCTTGTGGTTTGGGGAAAACCACACCCAATAATAGCTCAGGCTTTTCTCAAGTGGAATAGCTTACCTCCCCAGAGGAAAAGAAAGAAATGGACATTATGATCAGAAATATATTGTATGTATTAGAAAATGTAGAGGAAGTGGAATTATAGCTCTTAAAGAGTGAACCAGGAAAATGAGGACAAGTGATTCTAAAGTATACCTAGAATGTTTTGTTTTGTTTTGTTTTTTTGTTTTCATAGCATCTGTCCTTCTAGACTGTCTAAATGTGTGTGAGTGCATTTGCCCTAACTTTATATTTCTCTCAGAGCACATCAGAGAACTTAATGAAGTCACACTCTTCCATCTAGGAGGAAATCACAAGGTTACTCATACCAGGTACTGGGTTCAGGATCTATAAACTGGATATTCTTATTAAAAATGTATTGTTTGGCCCTGACCTGTGTGGCTTACTTGGTTGGATATTGTCCTACCAAGTGAAGGTTCCTTGCCAGTTTGATTCCCAGTCATAGCACAGGCCTGGGTTTCAGGTTCAGTCCCCAGTCGGGGCACGTACAACAGGAAGCAAACTGATACTACTCTTGCTCATTGATTTTTTCCTCCCTTTCTCCCTCCCTTCCCCTCTCTCTAAACATAAATTAAAAATACATTGTAAAAAAGAATGTGTTGTTTGTAGGTTTGTTTGTTTTTGCCACTGTCTATATTTATTTCATTAACATATACTTAGAGCACATCAGTTCTTACATGAGCAATTTAATACCTCTTTTTGGATGCCTTGTGGTAACATTTTCCCCCTGTGGAGCACTAAAGGGCACTGCACCATCATTCAGGCAATGGCCTTATGAAGATTTAACATCATCAAAATTTCATATTGTAACTGACTCCACGCACTATCTTATAAGTAATTATCATCTTAGTTACTGTGTTCTTCATTTTCTTTCTTGCCAGAGGCAAGTTTTTGGCATCATATTTTAGCTCATTTTGTTTTGTATAAGCAATTTGCATATTTATCAACATCTTTGGTGAACTTTGATAGGCTCTCTCTGATAATTGCAAGACCAAAGAAGAGACATCTAATTTTTTTATGATTATCTCTATCGCTAAAATAGTCTTCACACCTAGAAATTATATCAACCAGTTTATATTCCATAATAAGCCTGTTTTTTTTTCAATTTTTCAAACATAAATCCATAGACAGATGGATTGCAGCAATTTGACACTGCCCAAACTTTAATCAATCCATTCCAAAGGTTAGGGATGGATGGATAGTGAAGTTTAATGAGTCCTTTATTTCCTCCAATAAGTGGTAGATGAAATAATAACAGTTCTCAGAAGTAGAAAGCATTGATGTTTTTGTCCAATATCGTAAAAATTTCCCAGCACAAGGCTCAAATTTATTCTCTTCAGGGTCATGTTCCTATCCTCTTCAGGTTGATAAGATGGGTTACAAACAAAAACATGTGATCCCATTAAAACACTGCACATATATGCATGTACACTCATATATACATACATTTTTATTTTGATATTGTTTCAAGTCACATTTAGGGTCATTTTTGAAAAGATATACCCACCTACCTAATTATTCCTTCCTACTGTGGAAAATGGTTTATTGCTATGCAGATGGTTTCCGATCAATGATTCTTGGCTCTGCGCATGCAACCCAGAGCTGAAGCCCAGAATTCTAATTCTGTCTGTCAACCCCTAGTTCAGTGACTCGGGACAAGTCATCGAATGTCTTCATGCTACATAAAAAATATAAATGTCCAGTCTGACAAATAATGACTCCACCACTTATTAGTCGGGTACCTTAGAGGTATCAAATGTCTCTGAACTTCAACATCTTCCTATTCCTGTTAAACAAAGATGAGGATGCTGTTCAATCATTGAAACAAGGAGGCCATTGGACTGTGGTGGTGCTGATGCTGTGGCAGCCTGTGTAAGCAAAGCAAAACCTAAGCTTTTGAATACTTCAAGGTTATGAAGTTGAAACCTAAAGGACAATCAATCACAGTCAACGAACTCGGCTTCAAGCTATAGCCAATCAATAATCATCTTACCTTGTTTCTGCCTTTTAGCTATGAAAGTTTCTCTCCAAGCTTCTTTTCATAGACCGTTCCTAACAACTTGCAGTTTAAGGCTGCCCACTTTTAGTCAGTTTTTGCTCAGATAAACTCTTGACATGTTCGATAAGCCTCAGTTTACCTTTAAACATTTTATATTCTGCACACTTGGTGTGACATGTGAGTGTAAGACACTGACACGAAATAGGTATGTAGTATGTGGAAACTTCTATAACGTAACACATGTATGAACACACACAAACACACCTTAAAGCACAACATATTGCATAAGAAAAGTGAGCCAGTGTGCAGGGGCAAAATGCAGTGATGTTTTTGAAAAATATCTTAAAATACTTAAACCTCAAATGTGTCATCCTTAAACCTATAAGGCTAACTTTCAATAAAATATAATTATTGTGCCTTGTAATTTAGTTCAGTATCTCTGTTTCTAAAATAAATTATTGCTATTTTTCAACATTAATATTGGAAGGTAATCTGAAATCATTTTATCTAAACTGTAATCAAGGAAGCTGACTTTTCTTGATCTCTTTCGATATTACCAGGAATGATGTCACTGTTAGTGCTAATGACAGATTGGGCTGTCTCACTTCTGAGAATCATATCCCTCTGCCTGTGATTCTATAGGATGGAAATTGATACCACGAGCACATTGAGTCAACATAAAAATGATTTTTTTTCATTTATTTCTAAAATCAGATTACCAACTATTTAAACCTTATTATAGCAACAATCACTTCTGGATGTATTAAAATATCTTTATCACTTCAAAATCATATTTTATCAAAGGCACTGTTGCATTTGTTTTTATAGTCAATGTTCTTTCCTGGGGAAATTATTATTCATTTAACATGTTTTCCACATGTTGCATGCTTTAAAGTTGTTAACCAAAACTTTCAAGAGCATAATATGCTTTACCTGATACCAAATCAAAAAACCAAAAAAAAAAATAAATAAATTTGAAGAACATTTCTAGGTTAATGTTTTTTATGATAACAAATATTTATCATGACAAATATTAGAGAAGCTTTGCTAATTCTAGTCTTTTCTCTATTAATCATACCATAATAAATCCAAAAGACATATGAAATGGTTCTTATATTATTGCTTGAAATTTTTGTTGCATTATTGAAAGTCACATATCTGCCATCCACATGCTTTTAAAACTCTGGTTAACATAAAAAGACTTAAATGAAGATCTTTCTTTAGTGTCTTGTCACTTTTTTTTTTCTTTCTTTCTTTCTTTACATCATGTCCACTCAGACAGCATCCAAGTTATGACTTTAAAAATAAAAGCAGATCAAATATAACATATAATGAACACTTTAACAAAGCCACTGTGCTTGGTACAGAGCTATACAATAAAGTTCTTTTGTTTAAAACATAATGGTACCCAGAATTTGAGAAGCATTTTTATTTAAATAGTATTATTGAAGACATTTGTATTAATTATAAACAATCCTATAAAGGAGTCAAGGCAGAAATTACCATCCACAATTTAAGAAAGACCTTGAGTTACAGAAGAATAAGTGACTTATTCATGAAGTTCTGTGTAACTAATGAGTCCTGGGAGCAGAAGAGATAATTTAGCCAGAACCTGAGAAGATTTTAAAGATCATTCTTCAAGTACAAAGGAAGCTATTTTTGATGACCTTAGAAGCTCTCTGCTTTTAGTATACCTGTAGCACTTCATATTGATTGCATTCATTCTCAATGCATTAATGGTATTATTAGCTTTTTTAGAGATGTGACTTATTTTTCTTTATATTTCAAGTTTTGGGTAAACTAATATAATGATTCTGATAGAGACCCCCAATAAATATTTGTTGTTTTTTTAAATTTCTTTATTATGGACCCAAAAGTTTACGAATGTCTTAAATATTTTGCACAAATGGGTAATTCAAAATTATTTTGATTTCTTTTGAGTTGAAAAATATAATATTAATAATTTTTAAAGTTGTAAGGGCAGAATAAACATGAAATACTCTCATATTAAAAAAAGTAGCTTATACAAAATTCTTACACATAACCTGTTCAGTTTAAAGCAGTTCCCTAGTAAGACTCACTAATAATTAAATTAATTCAGAGTACAGCAATGATTAAATGTCATTTTTTACCTCTCTACTTGAATATCAATGATTAAATAAGTTAATAATCTTAAAGATTTTGGAATCCAACTACTTGACCTAATAAAAACACTTCTAAGAGTTTATTGTAAATAATAGGGAATCTCAACAATAATTTATAAAGCTGTTTATTTCAGCAATCTTTTGAAACAGTAAAACAAAGCAAAACAAAAGATAAAATGCAAAATCTTGCAATCACAAAGAAAAAAGAACATGCATAAGAATAGGGGATTAGATACATAACTAAGTTTAAACATAAAAAATAATATTATAGGCAAGCAGTTGAAATGTGTATTGTTCAATGCCATTTCCACTTCCAAAGTTACAGTATATACATTAGAAAAACAAACTATATGAATTTACACACAGAACATCTCTCATTGGTTTTAATTTTTGGAGTTGAAATTATAGGACATTGTAATTTTTTAAGTTATACATTTCTTCAATATGGATTTGGTTTTAGTAGATATATTAGCTGTCTAGGGCTGCCACAACGAAGTACCACATGCCTGTAAACAACAGAAATTATTTTCTTACAATTATGGAGGCTAGAAGTCTGACATCAAGATGTCAGCAGAATCAATTTCTTCTTAGGCCTCTCTGCTTGGTTTATTGATGACTGTCTTCTCCCTTTCTCCTGACATGATTTTAATTCTGTGTGTGTTTTAATCTCCTTTTCTCATGAGATGACCAGTCATATTAAATTAGACCAACCATAATGATTTCATTTTAACCTCCTTATCTCTTTAAAGATTTTTCTTCAAACACAATCAATTTCCAAGGTATTGGAGATTAGGACTTCAACATATAAATTTGGGGGTGACACATTTAGCTCATAAGAGTACATAATACACTAGTGATTTTTTTTTTAAGATAAAAATGTGTAAGTGTGGTGTGGCCTGCATTGCTTCCTCTCATTAAAGAACTCCAATTTTCTCAAAATATTTTAGTATTTAGCTACGATAGTACATTTCATAGATTACCTGGCACTTGAATGTGCTTGTATGACACAATTCTAGACAATGAACTTTAAGTCAAATTATTGGTAAGGACTACTGTGATAGCTATGTAGTCTTGGACTCCACTGTTCTGACTACTTTTGCATTTCCCCTTCTCCTTTTCCCTGGGAACTGTGTATGTGAAAGATGGATTTCTAGCAGCTATCGTAATAAAAAAAGGATGGCAAGATATATGTAGAATCCCTTGTGACATTGTGGAACCAATATTATGTTTATTATTGGCTCATGGGCTTCTTATATATGGAGAAAAATATATTATACATAAGCCATTATTATTTGGGTCTTTTATTACATGAGTTGAAACAAATTATTTTTAATATAGAGAGTTTAATGAAGACAACACCCAAAGTTGTATGAATTCCTTAAACAATGGTCGGTTGCTCTCCAAAATATGAGGTTACTCTCTTTACAACCTTATAGAAGAAATTAAGATATACTTAACATCCTCTGGCCTTTGAGAATTTTCACATGATATATGTCTGTGCATTGTAGGGGTTCAGAATGAGCTATCCCAAGATGTGCATCAGTGGTATGCAGATTATGTTGAGCTAAATGCAGGAAACTGAGGGTTCAAGAAAAACTTCTGTCCTTACCTAACTATATAGAATTAAAATTAAAGGTCTGGCCCATGGTAAGAGTTATCACCATAAATGACTTTTTACCTATCTATATGTAAGGTAACTAGTAATTATTGAACATGTTCTCTCCCTGCAATTATCTTTGGAAGTCCCAAAGTGCCTTACTTTATCCCTAGCTCAGAATGTCATTATAATTTAATTTCTCTTTCTAACTCTGAACTTTTCATGTAAAAGGGGGTCCCACACATATGTATGTAATTAAATGTCCTTTTTTCTTGCTAATCTGTCTCATGTCCATTTGGTTATTAGATCAGCTAAGAACCTGAGAGTCAAGTTTTTCCCTCCCCCACAGCATTTTAGAAAGAATTTTATAGATTTATTTTTCATAAGAGATTCCTGGAAAATAAAATCATGTCATATATTAATTACATTAATTAAAGGAGAACAGTTTTCAAAAGCACTGATGCTATCTCAGTCTTTGTATCACAAGCATAATGACCCTGCTAAATTTTACAACTATTGTCATCTGATTAATTCTACTCTAACAAATAATCAGTCTCTATGCCATGTAAAAATAGTCAATGATGCTGTTAAAGGTTTGTCAGTGGAACCTTTACTACAATGTTTAGACAATACCCAAACAGGGTCTCTTTAATACAAACTGTACCAGAAGTTTGTCTTTGTTTTGGAAGTATACGCAATAGTTGAGAAGAACAAATGTGTATCAACCATAATTCTCAACTGCTTATCATATTTAAAACATGTAGAAAAAGTCATCATAAAGGTAAAATATAAAATTTTAAAAATGTATAATTACTGAGTACCTATCATGTGTAAGACTTGTATAGGTGCCTAGTTGCATAGACCTAAGTGGCATAAAAAAAAAATTCAATTCAGCCTGATCCACTAGACTGGAGGCCAAAGTACTGAATAACAATAGAGGATTCCTTTGTTTTTTCTCTCATGTTTCTGTACAAATATTTTCTTCAGAACCTGTGTGAGAAGCAACGATTGGTAATAGCCTGAATTTGGTTTTCTGGGGTTGATTTTCTGAAGATATTATCAAATTTCATTAAATGTATGTTCACATTAGCATCTTATTTTATTATCCACATTATAGCTCATGTCTATTTGATTCTAAATTTATGTTCATTCATGTATATATTTTAGTCTTCATCTTCAGAGTTATGGGCAGCTTTCAAACCCTCCTCTATGTTCTCATATTTCCTGTCAATTTTCCATGTTCTCCTCACCTTGTCCTGGTCAAAATGTGTTCTTGGATAGTGGTTCTTAGACTAATGTCCATGGACCTGACTGCAAAAATCAAATGGGATTCAGATATGTAAGTTTTGTCTAATGTCTTATAAAAGTTTGTATATCTCTGTGTTAATTTGGAGAAGAGAGAAATAGAAACAAAATTCTATCAAATGTTAAAAGGAGATTATATTGCTCTATCTTATGGTTTAAATATATTGTCTTACAAAATGTAATTATACTAATAACAATAGTGACAATATAATAATAATTATTCTTATTTACTGAGGTAGTGTCTGAAAGCTTTATTCAGAGTCTCATTTGATTTTTTAAAAATGTTTTATTAAGTTATTTTTAGAGAGAGGGGAAGGGGGGGAGAAAGAGAGAGAGAGAATCATCAATGTGTGGTTGCCTCTTGCACGCCCTCAACCAGAGACCTGGCCTACAACCCAGGTATGTACCCTGCTCAGGAGTCAAACCAACAACCTTCCAATTCTCTGCCCTGACTAGGAATCAAACGAGAAATGTCATTTGATTTTTATATAAAGCCAGAAAGTACAGTTAATGACCCCTGCTTTAAAAGCTAAAGCGGGGAAAAATTAATAAAGTTTTACATTAAATAGAGGTGGTGCCAAGATTACATCAAGAATGCTTGACTCCAGTGTCCACATTGAACACACTATACTACATTGATATCATGGGCAAAGTGACTGGCGAAGATAAGTGTACAGTCATTCAGGACAGGTAATGGAAGCAAGCACAGTACAAACATATTTTATACCAAGGGAAAACATCTCTAATTGAGTACATCAGTGAACAGGGAGATAGTTTCTTCTTAGATCAGGGACCTCTTTTTTTCACCTTCCTTTAATTGTATTGCAAATAGGAGTGGCCAAATGTTAGTATGATTCTAGGTTAAATTAGTATTTTACTCTTTTAAAATAAGAAATCTAAAATATTTTAAAGCAAAATATTTTATTAAAAAGCAATGAAAATGTATATACTAAAAAATGACCTGTTTGATTGTCCTGTATCTTAAAGTTTATACAAGAAGATCAACATTATTGAACACAACTTTCACATTGGTATGTAAAGTGGGCCAGGAGTCAGGGGTGCAGCACGTTGTATGATATTGCAAATGTCAACAGAACTTTAGGTCTCATCAACCTGAAGCTTAAGGAATGATAGCGTTTTGTCTCTCTTCTCCCCAAAATGAGATAATCTGATTTAACTCTATGGTCCTTGTTGCCAAAGTCTGATGAAATTAAGGATATTACTTCAATTGTATTCTGTGCCATGAAAATGTCTTAACATTTAATGCAGCATCAGACTTGAATACAGCATTTACCATTTCTTGTGTTGAACAGAAGCCTACATTAAATATGTAACATTTTCCCTTTTAAAATAACTTAATTTCCTTATCAACTATAATAATGTGCTTGCAGAAGCACTTCTCATATTTACCCTGATAAGAAACTTCAGAGTTAATACTGTCTGCCTTTCCAATTTTTCTTTTTCAAGGATTAGCTTATTATGAAATGAACTTAATAAATAATTGAAAGTTTTAATATGATTTCCTAGATGAATTGTGAAACCTAGTTTATTAACAATCTTCTACAGTCAAATAAATATAAAACTAGTGAAGTATTCCCTTAAATCTGTATTGAGGATGCAAATATTGCATATAAATTTGAACACTTTGACAGAGAAACTATTTCATCAAAAGGCAAAATAAAATACTATATTATTTTATTTCAGTGCCTAAATTTTGAAATACTTCATCAATTACAGTTAACAACTACTTATAACAGAATATTATAACCTTATTTTCAAACAGCAGAAAGAAACTTATGGACTTTTAGAAACATAGCAGTCCTTCAGAGGATGAGCATTAATTTGATTGAAAACATTAGTAGCTGAAAACCTAACCTCTTACTCTCATTTGCAAATGAGGTTCTGTGGTAGAAAAGCCAGCAATTATTAAAACCTGTGCATACACAAGTGGGTGGTTTATTGTATGTATCTATCGGCTCTCAAATTCCATTTGGTTATATACTATATACTGCTTATCTTTTTATTGTGTTATGCTAGACACCATAGAATATGCCCTATGATGTATTCTGGGAAAGCCAAAGATCACTGAACTGATTAAGAAACTAATGACTTTTAATATCATAAAATAGAAGGGAAAAAAGAAATTGAAAATATACTGTTAATAAATGACAGGAATGTGTTGACTGTTTCTGCAGGTGAATATATGGCTTTTTCAGCTTCTAAGTTAATGATTTGTTGGTTTTAGGGAACCAATACAGAAGCAAACACTAAGGGAAAATTTCCTACTTAAGAAACATTTATTAAGGACCACTTGTCAAACTTGTGCAGACAGTCATTTGGCTAAACAATCAACAACTTCAGCATTAATGATCTATCTGTCATAGCAAGAGAGTAACCTCCAGTTTTGACATGATTCTGGAAATCCCACAAACACTCTGTTCTACCTGCTCAAAATGCCAAGCTGTAATTTTGTGCATCCCTTATTTGAAATATCTCACATAATCCTTATAAAGAGCAAGAGGTAGGGTTGTAAATAATAAGGGCAGGAAATTAAATTGTACTGGGAAAAGGAGTTTGCCATTTAACACGAAGGTCAGGACAAGATCTGGTTAAGGGCAACTAAATTATAAAAGAAAGTATGATCATAAAGATAAATTAGTTGTCTTTTACTAGAGCATCTAATCAACCAGAGATTTGGGACTTTCAATGTATCATTTTTATCAATCACAAAGGGGAAAAAATTAGTAGAGAAAAAGGATATCGCAATATTTATGACCAAATTTCCAGTAAATCTTTACCAAGTCACTCATTTTGAATGAGAGTTCACCTTATGTATGAGACATTAGTTAGCATTTCAATGCATTCAACTATATATAAAGACTTCACTAAGACAATTTATTGCTGTGATATTTTATTAAATTGATATCGCTTATTAAATTGTTGTGCTTATACCTTTTTAAGACAGATACTTCTCTACCTAAAAGGACATACTCTAAATACTATATGTAATTTTTGTTTGGAATTGAAGAAAAATTAAAATCTGAATTATTTGAAGAAATGAAATGTAAATCAATTAAAATAAGTAAATTGTTGATGTGTTTGATAGAAAAATTCTACCAATGCATGCAAATATACATTATATTTTATTAATTTGTGTTTTAAACAATTTATATTATATATGTTTTAATAACAGTATATCATTTACAAGGTGAATTATTTTAAATAAAATATCAACAGTTTTTTCAGGGCTAATGTCTCTTGACAGATCTGAGCAAAAAAATACTCTGTGAGTCAAAGCTAAAATGTTTTTGGTAATTTTACTATCTGGAACAAATTTGTGTAGATATAAAGTCTCTTCAGTTCTAATCCTTTGTATTTGCTATAAACAATGTTAAAAGCAATTAAATTTTCCCTGCTTTCAATCTGCAATGAAACTTGATTAAAAAATAAAATCCAGTCAATTCATGTATGTGTTAAGTATCACTGGCTGCAGTACTGACAATACTCCATGTAGAATAGCAGACTTGGCAAGAAAGACCTAGAATTAGTCTGCCTGACTTTAAATCTCAGCTCAATCTCTCAAAATTTGTGTGAAATTTATTAATATGTGTATACTTGAAAATGGATAGTTATATTTACCCTAAATGCGAATATAGTGTATTCACTAAACATACTGTCTGGCACACAGTTAGCTCTTGGTAAATGCTAACTATCTTAGGAGAATGGAAAGCTCTAAGTTCCTGTCTCTGATGGAAATTGTATGGTTTAGAGACCAAGCACTACTCCCGGAGCCCATATTGTCACAGAAGAATACATGTATGCTGGATGGTCACAGTAGTAGTGCCAAAACTTTCTCTGAGCATTTATATGAGTTATGTTAAAACATTTTCTTGAAATTAATGGATCTCATCCATTTCCTGTTTGTTACTAAGATCCAAAGGAAGCCTTACAGTATACCATGCCATAAAGAAATAAGGGACACTGGGACTTCTGGCCAAGATGGAGGCACAGGTAGACACAGTTTGCCCCACTCCACAACCATAAGAAGGAATAAAACTACCTCAAAATGAAAAAAAAAAAAAAAAAAAAAAAAAAAAAAAAAAAAAAACAGAAGTACCAGAAAATTGAACTGCATGGAAGTCCAACAAACAAAGATATAAAGAAGAAATACTCATCCAGACAGGTATGAGGGGCAGAGCTGGGGCAGAGAGGACATCGAGTGGTGGCAGTGGTGGTGGCAGCAGCAGCAAGGCAGTAGTTGTGGCAGGCAGAAAGTGCAGTCACATCTTATAAAAGTCAGGAGGGATTCCTGGGGAGTTATCCTAGTCCCAGGCCAGACCACATAGCTCACTTGTTCCAGTGCTGGGGAAAATAAAACTTCATTGCTTCTGACTGTGAAAACCAGTGGGGGTTGGTGTGGAGGAATAAGCTTCCAGTCTCTCAGCAGAGTCTGGTTATTTAAAGGGTACCCACAGTCCCAGACATCCACAAACCCATCTACCCTGGGAACCACAATGGGGGCAACAACTAGAGGGGTTTCAGTCCCATATGTGAAGTGGGAGAAATGCCTCGAAAAGGAGCGAGTTCTGAACAAGCAACATTGTTCCCTCTCAGACCCCTCCCCCACATACAGCACCCCAATGTGGTGAAACAGATTGCCCTGAACTGATGAATCCCTAAGGCTCTGCCCCTTATAACATAACAGGGGCCATAGCTCTACCTAAGACACAGAGGAAAACACAGGAGCCTGTCAAGTTGAGGAGACAGAGATATATGGCCCCCAAAAGGGATCAGATCAAGGTTCCAGTGGGAGAACTAAGCGACAAGGAGATAACCAACCTGACAGACACACAGTTCAAAACACTGGTGATAATGATGCTCACAGACTTGATAGACATGCTTGAGTATGGCAAACGCATAAAATAAATGAAGGCTACACTAACTGAAACAAAGGAAAATCTACACAAAACCAATGGTGAAAGGCAGGAATCTGGGGTTCAAATAAATTATTCAGAACATAAGGAAGAAATAAACAGTTGACCGGCACAGAATTAAGAGACAAGAATTGGGGAAAAAAAAAAAAAAAAAGGAAAGGCTTAGGGTACCTCTGGGATAATTTAAATGTAACCAACATCGGAATAAGAGGGGTGCCAGAAGGAGAAGAGGGAGAGTGAGAAATTAAAAATGTATGTGAAAAAATAATGGAAGAGAACTTCCCTAATTTGGAGAATGAAGTAGACATACAAGTCCAGGAAACAGAGTCCCAAACAAGCTAGACCCAATGAGGACCACACCAAGACACATCATAATTAAAATGCCAAAGGTTCACGATAAAGAGAGAATCTTAAAAGCAGCAAGAGAAAAGAAGAGCATTACCTACAAAAGGGTGCCTATAAGACCATCAGCAGATTTCTCAAAAGAAACTTTTCTGGCAAGAAACATTCAAAGGGATAAAAAGCAAGGACCTACAACCAAGACTATTCTATCCAGCAAAGCTATCATTTAGAATAGAAGAGCAGATAAAGTGCTTCCCAGACAAGGTAAAGCTAAAGGAGTTTATCATCACCAAGCCATTATTATATGAAATGTTAAAGGGACTTATCTAACAAAAATAAGGTCAAAACTATGAACATTAAAATGACAACAAACTCACAACTATCAACAACAGAATCTAAAAAATAAAAACAAAAACAAACTAAGCAAACAAACAGAAAAGGAACAGAATCATAAGTGTGGGGATCATTTGGAGGGTTATCAGCAGGGAAGGGAAAGAGGGAGAGAGGAGGAAGAGCTGAAGGGATTAAGAAGCATAATTGGTAGGTACAAAATAAGAGATATTAAGAAGAATATAGGAAAGGGTGAAGCCAAAGAACTTATATGCATGACCCACGGACATGAACTAAGGGGGGTGGGATTACTGGAGGGAAGGGGGCTACTTGGCAGAGGAGAGCAAGGGAAAACAATTGGGACAACTGTAATGGCATAATCAATAAAATACACTTAAAAAAAAGGGGACACTGAATGCCTTCAGAGACCTCTGCCATGCCATCACCCTCATGTACATGATCTAATCTTGACTTTAAGTACTAGTTCTTATAGACAGACACTGAGCCACCATCTTTCACCCCTTTTAAATCTGTTGCTCTCTTTCTCCACCCATGTGAATCCTAGAAGTACATGACTTACCCTCAGTATAAATAAGTGTATTGGACATCAAATGGCAGAGGGGCACATTCTAAGTCTCAGTCCTCCACTTCTCTTTACTCCGTTCATGAGACAGCAGAACTAATAAACAGGTTAATACATTATAAACTCCTCTGTTCTTAAATTTCTTTACTCTATTTAGATCTCATTTTGAGTGATTTTTCTCTTCCTCTGAAAATTAGCCTGACAAAAAGAAATAACATCACCTCATTTTTCTTTTGCATGGGCTTCCAAACCACCTTATTTCTCAGGACATCCTTTCTTTTTTGTAACCTCAGAAATCAAAACTGCTCATCTTGTCAACATTACCTCACCTCCAAACTGTCTTTGTTATGAATCTTTATATTTCCTAGGAGGGCCTGGTTTTAGAAAGAAAAACACCTTGGATACATCATTTTGGGGGGTTGAGGGGAATGAGAAGTTAGTTGCCTTTACACATCCTTCTCTTGGGGTAAAGCACTTAGGTTAGTAGGCCTGATATCCAGTTTGATGTTAGTAAAGAGATATGAAATTAAGAACCAATGGTCTAAAGTCACAAGTGATGCAAGAAAAAAAGTTAATTATTCAAAAATATTGTCTTTGTCTCACCAACCAATAATATGGCAAGATGAGACCCTAGGGTAAGAGCACATGAAAAATATTTTTCTCAAAAACTAGTCATTTGCAAAGAATTAAAGTACTTTTGTGTGTCATTTAAACACATGACCAACTTCATCTACAAATTACAGCAAACACAGAAATACCTTTTATACACAGAAATTTTATATTATGTCTGTAGTGTATGCAGATAGCAATTTATAATGTTGTACCCCTGAAACCATATAATGGTATAAACTATTATATTGTTACTGCAGTAAAGACGTATGCATAGCAAAGTATAAAAATCCTTTTTTTCCCCTGCTTGCCACTCATTTCAGGGTAATATATTATACTTAAAGAAATCCAAAGAGTGGACTTCCGGCCAAGATGGAGGCTTAGACGGACGCGCTAGGTCTCCCTCTACAACTAGAGAGGAATACAACTACTTCAAAACAAAGGATAACTAGAAATTCCAGAAAATAAAACTACACGGAAGCCCAACATATGAAGTTATAAACCAGCGGCGCCCTTTGGGCAGGTAAGAGCAAAAGAGGGCGGCGCTGTTTGCGGTCGCACCTGGGACAGCGGCGGGGAGAACAATCCCGGCTGCAGTCGAACCCCCGGCAGCTCGCGACCCCAATGCTGGGAGAAGCAGCCACCACATCGCCTTGAACAGTGAGGCCCAGGGGGGCGGGAGGACGGATCCCGGTCTTCTAGCGGAATAACTGTGTGAATCCATCTTGGACCCCCGCCCCCAAAGAAAGTGCCACAGGACTGCGAAATAGGTCGCGGACAGGCACAGGTCGCTGGCTTGTGACGACAAAGCACCACGGCACAGCAAGAAAGGCTGCCAAACAGCGGCCGGTCGCTGGGTCATTACGAGTACACAGGCACTGCCCCCTACAGCCGGCCCAAGAAAACAAAACGCATCTGTCAAAATGAGGCAGACAACTATAGAAATCCCGGTGGCACAGCTCACCAGGCAACAGATGGAGAACCTGACAGATGAACAGATAAGAAACCTGTCAGATGCTCAGTTCTGGGCCATTGTTATCAGGTGGCTTACAGAATTCACAAAAGATCTGGAAAAAGATGAGAAAGAAGCGAAAAACACTCATAACGAAAGGAACAAAACCACATACGAGACAGATGGTGAGGAAAAAAAATCCAGAGTTCATTTCAACAAACTGGAATATGGAGAAGGAACAAGCAGTCAACCAATGCAGCGAGAGGAAATGGGAAGCAACGGTGAGAGGATCAGAAACCTCTGGGACAGCTATAAAAGGCCCAACATAAGAATCATTGTTTTGCCAGAGAGCGAGAAAGATGAACTAGAACTTGAAAAATTGAGTGAAAATATAATAAAGGAGAACTTCCCAGACTTGGGGAAGGGAATAGACTTGCAGGTCCAGGAAGCACAGAGAATTCCAAAAAAACTGGACACAGGGAGAACCACTCCAAGATACATTATAATCAAAATGTCAAAAGTTAAAGATAAAGAGAGAATCTTAAAAGCAGCAAGAGAGAAGAAAAGAATCATGTACAAAGGGGTCCCAATTAGACTATCAGCTGACTTCTCAAGGGAGACCCTGCAGGCAAGAAGGGACTGGCAAGAAATATTCAAAGTAATGAAAATCCAAAACCTACAACCACGAATACTCTATCCAGCGAAATTGTCATTCAGAATAGAAGGGCAGAGAAAGTGTTTCCAGGACAAAATAAAACTGAAAGAGTTCATTAGATCCAAACCATTGTTATATGAGATGTTAAAGGGACTGGTTTAGAAAAAGGAGGATCAAGACAATGAAATCTAAAATGAAAACTGCATCACAAGAAACAACAGAAGCTAGGGAATTGAAACAAAGGCAAACTAAACAGGCAACGAGAGTGGAAAAAGAACTTTAGGTACGGGGAACATATTGGGGGGAGGTCAACAGGGAGGGGGAATGGGGAGAGGGAGGGAGATGATATAGGAACTAAGGATCATGGTAGGAGGGAATGGAATAGACAGAGAGAGGTTGAGAAGAACTGTATGCACAACTAATGGACATGATCTAAAAGGGGGGGACAACTGGAGGGAGGGGGGCCACCGGGTAGAGGGGAGCAGAGGGAAGGGAAATTGGCACAAATGTAATATTTTAATCAATAAAACACACTAAAAAAAAAGAAATCCAAAGAAAGATAATTTTAATTTTATTCACCTCCAGTGGCAGCAATATTTTGAAAAGAAAGCTAGATATAAATTTTTTGGAAGAGGGCTTTATTTTTATATTTAAGAGGCTACATATTTTATTGATTACTTTAAAGAATATGTGACTCTAAAGAGTCTTAGAGGGAAATACTCCCATTTGATTTTTTTTAAATTAATTTATCTATTTGTTAGTTTTATTTATTTATTTGTTTATTTATTTATTTATTTATTTATTTATTTATTTTTGGAGAAAGGAGAAAGAGAGGGAGAGAAACATCACTGTGTGGTTGCCTCTCACTCGTGCCCCCAACTGGGGACCTGATGTGCAACCTAGTCATGTGCCCTGACTGGGAATGGAACCAGCGACACTTGGCTCGCAGGTCCCATTTGATCTTTCATGTCCCCTTAGCTTATGCTGACCAGAAAAGATGGTGGCCAAGTAGGTGGAAGCTGAGTCCACTTGCTCTTGCCCCCAACTTGGATACTTGGCTGATCTTAAAAAAATGAACTCAACATTCAACAGAACCTTAGCTGATATGAAGCTTACACACACACACACACACACACACACGCACGCACACACACGCACAGCAAGCAGCACACTCATAGCTGCAGCAGCAAACACCAACCAGGAGAGAGTCGAGAGAGAGAGAGAGAGGGAGGGGGGGGGATTCTTCCGGCACCTGGGTCAGGCAGAGGAGGCAGGCTGCTACCAGCCATGACTGTGAGAGACTTTGGCTTTTTGGAGAGATGGTTAGTATGGAAAGCTGGACAGTGACTCAGTGCTGCAATGGGAGGGCCCGGAGAGACTTTTTAAAAGGGGAGCTGAGGCGTGCTGGGCAGGGACCCTGTGTGCAGCTGCCCTGCCAGCAAGGGGAAAGGATTGAGGGTGCAGTTTGCTCCCACTGAGTGCAGCTGGGCAGAGATCAAAGAGTGCACAGCGAGGGGATTTCTTGGCCCCAACCCAGCGCAGCTGGTGGGGCAGAGACTGCGCAGAGTGGAGAGTTTAGGACTGTCTGCTGCGAGGGCAGTGGGCTGGGAACTGGAAGGGTGGCAGTTGAGCACCTGAGATTACAGTCAGAGAGAGCCTCCTTCCCTGGTGGAGATCGAATCTCTGGGAATGGAAGGATGCACCCAGCCCCCAACCTCCTGCAGGATGGCAAGCGCTGCAAAATAAGCAGGACAGGCTCAAGTATGCCCCACAGGGTGCATAGCCACAAGAAAAAGACAGAGAGACAAATACCTAAAAGGCCTATTTTGAACTTCTCTGAGGGAGACAAAATACACCGGTTCCTAGGACCCGAATCCACGGAGGCCAGCAAAACAGGGAAACCAGAAATAAGTACAACAAGGGGGACTTGCGGCCCCACTCAGCCTCACCTTGTACACAGAGCTGCCTTCAGCAGCAAGCAGGAAAGAGCTGACCCTCTTAATAAAGATTGGCTCCTCCCCTAAAACGGACAGCGAATTTATCAGAAACTATACATTACTGAAATTACGCTGGGACAGACCAAGACAGGAGGTGCAGGGGCAGGAGTAGCACACCCACAATTTTCCCAAAAGACTCAACACTGCCTCCCAGGGTACACCCAGGGGTACCATCTTCCCAATAGCAATAGAAGCCCCATCTGGAGGCAGGTGAAGGTGATACGGGTGGTGCTACAGAAATTGGATGACCCACCCGCTGGACCTCGAGCTGATAAAAAACCAGAGGCGGATCCAGAAAGAGAAGACAGAAGGCAAACACAAAATTGCTGAGATGAACTCCACTTTACTCTTCTTCAGAATTTGTGTTATTTTTTTTTCTTTCACATAGCCTTTTAATATTCCTTCTTTTGCTTCATTGTATTCCAACTAATTCACTATTTTTGTCTTATTTTTTATTCTTTTTATTTAATTTTTATATAAATTTTATTTCGTATCTCACATTGTACCCTTCCCTTGTCTTACTCCATTTTGCCTTCTTCTTGCGCTTTCTTAATTTTGTTGTAAATCTTATTTTTTCTCATGCTATGCCTCATTCCTATTTTTTACTCTACTATTTCTCCTCCATTTTTTAATCTTACTATTTCTCCTCCCTCTACCCTGTTAAAATCATTCTTCCTTACTTTAATCTACTCACATTCTTTTTACACTTCTTATAATATTCTTATTTCTTTCCACTTTTATAAACTGTGACTCATTTTGTGTGGATATTAAGTTATTTTGGTTCTTGTTCAATTGTATTCCAACTTGTTCACAATTTTATTTTATTGAAAATCTCATAGTTTACCTTAATTCAATCTCTTACACTTAATTTGTCCTCCTTCTATTCTCTCAAAATCATTTTTCTTTATTGTAGACATCTCATATTCTCTCTTTTAATGTTTTTATTCTCTTTCCACTTTTATTAATCTTTGATCAGCATCATCATTGACCTTGTTGTGGTGTTTCTGCAATTTTTTTCCCTTTGATTCACTACTTTTTAAATTTTATTTCAAACCTCAAAGTCTACTCTTTTCTTACTACATTTTGCCATTTCCTTTCCCTGTTTTACTTATGTTTTAAATTTTACTTTCTTCCTTTCTTCATCTTGTTTCTATTTCCTACTCTTATTATTTGTCCTCCCTCTTCCCACTCAAAATCATTTTTCTCTCATTTACTCATCTCATATTCCAGTTTTCCTATTTACAAAATTTTTAATCTCTCTCCACCTTTATTAATTTTTGCTCAATTGCTTTTGATATTGCTGATGTAGTAGGGGGTTATTTTTGCTGGTGTGGGTTTAGTGTCCTGGGTAGTATTGCTTTGTTAACCAGCTCCTGTACAACAGCATACAAGATATGGTGGGAGTTGTTACTCCCAGTCAGCCAGCTGGAGGGGAGAACCCACCAACACATGAGCCATTAATAATCAAAGCCCAAGTCCAGCAAGAGAGCTTGCATAAATTGAATAAAGGCAACCCCAGAGCATCCAGATCAGGAGATCAAAGAGACTGTACCACTGAGTCCCACAGAACTCTTACCACCGAAGCCCACCCTAGAATGACAAGCAGTCAAAGCAGAGCAACCTGAGATTCAGAAACAAACAAAAAGAGTCACCTAAAATGGGGAGACAAAGAAATAAACCCCAATCAAAAGGAAAGGAAAAATCCCCCAAAAAAGGAGCTAAGTGAAATTGAGGCAAGCAATCTAGCAGACATAGAATTCAAAATAATGGTGGTAAGGATGCTCAAGAAACCCAATGAGAACTATAAGAAACTTTATGGGAGCTACAAGGAACTGAGTGGGAACTAAAGCAGCATGAAAAGGGACATAGAAACTATGAGTAAGAATCAGGAAGAAATGAAGAATATAATATCAGAAAAGAAAATATATACTAGAAGAAATTAAAAATAGGCTAGATGAGGCAGAGGACCGAATAAGTGAGCTATAAGACAATGTAGGAAGAAATACACAGTCAGAGCAATAAAAAGAAAGAAGACTCAAAAAGAATTAGGATTGTTTAAGGGAGCTTCAGGACAACATGAAATGTAACAACATTCACACCAGAGGAATAATAGAAAGAGAAGAAAAGGAACAAGGGACAGAAAACCTGTTTGAAAAAATAATAACAGAAATCTTTTCTAACTAGGTGAGGGGAAAAGTCACACAAGTTCAGGAAGCACAGAGGGTAGCAATCAAGATGAACTGAAAGAGGCCTACTTTAAGACAGATCATAATTAAAATGGCAAATGCTAAAGACAAAGAGAGACTCTTAAAGGCAGCAAGGGAGAAATAACTAGTAACATAAAAGGGAGCACTAATAAGACTATCAGCTGATTTTACAACAGAAACACTAAAGCCAGAAGGGCTTGTCATGAAATATTCCAGGTAATGAAAAGCAATGGACTACAACCAAGAATACTCTATCCAGCAAGGCTCTCATTTAAAATGGAAGGTGAAATAAAGAGCTTCCAAGACAAAAGAAGGATAAAGAATACATCTCCATTAAGCCATCACTGTAAGAGATGCTAAAGGGACTGTTATAAAGAGAGAAAGAGAGAAAGTGAGAGAAACACAGGTACAGAAACAAGGCAATGAGTAAGTACCTATCAATAATAACCTTAAATGTCAATGGGTTCAATGTTCTTATCAAAAGGCATAAGGTAGCTGAATGGATAAGAAAACACAACCCACATATATATTGCCTACAAGAGACCCACCTCAGAACAAAAGATCTATACAGACTGAAAGTGAAGGGATGAAAAAAATAGTCCAAGAAAATGGACATGAAAATAAAGCTGAGGTAGCAATACTTATAACAGATAAAACAGACTTCAAAACAAAATTCATAAAAATGGACAAAAAAGGTCACTAGTCCAACAGGAAGATATAACCCCTCTAAACATATATGCATCCAACATAGGAGCTCCATTGCTTCACAAGAAACCGGTATTAAGAGTTTTTATATACAATCTGTTAGATGTGTGTCTTTAATTTTATAAAAACATTTACAATGAGTAAAGGAATAAATTAAAGAAAACTATAAGGGAAATATATGAAGTTTCCTGTTAAGTATAATTGATATCACAAAAATAATTTGAAAGGTCAATAAGTACTTTAACACTGTTAAATCAAGTACAGAGCAATTGATTTTACATAATTATGTGTACTTAGCAAGTAGCATATTCTGTTTATTATTATATTAAAATTAATCTTTTATTATGTAAAACTCCCTGTACTATCTTGAAATTTTTCTACAAATCTATAATTTCTCTAAACACTAAAATATATTAAATTTTTAAAATATCCCTTCTGACTTGATACTATGATTCCTTCATACATAACTTTATTCCTTATAGAAAACACAGGGCATAAATCTAATAAGGCATTGGACTCAAGATATCAAACCAATTCCTTGTAAAGATATCTGTTCTTCCAAGACATGTCATTTTGTGAATATCAATAAAATGATTCTAAACTTTATTTGAAAATTCAAAATACCCAAGGAAGCCAACATAATATTGAAGGTGAAGAACAAAGTTGGAGGACTGACACCACCTGACTTCACAACTTAGTATAAATCTACAATAATCAAGACAGTGTGATATTAGTAAAATAATAGGTAAATAGATCAATGAAACAGAGAGCCAGAAATAGTCTCAGACAAATATAGTGTACTGGTCATTATCAAAGAAATAAAGGCAATTCAATGGAGAAAGTATAGCATTTTCAACAAATGGTGCTGAAACAACTGAACATGCCTCTGTCAAAGAAAAAAAAAAGAATGTAGACACAGATCTTGTATCTTTCACACACACACACACACACACACGCACACACACTAGGTCATAGGCCTAAATTTAAAATACGAAACTGTAAAATTTGTGGAAGATAACATAGCAGATAATGCAGATAATATATCTAAACTTGGTTTGGCAATGACTTTTGAGGTATGATGCCAAATATATGATTCATGAAAGAAAAAAATGACTAAGTTAGACTTCATTACAATGAAAAACCTCTGCTCTGTGAAAGACACTGTGAAAATGATACTAATACAAACCAAAGATAGAAATTTTGCAGAACTTATATCTGACAGAGGACTGTGCCCAAAATATAGAAAGAATTTTTAAAAACTCAACAAAAAGAAAACAACATGATTAAAATGGGCAAAAGATCTAAATAAGACCCTTGCCAAAGATATAAAGATGGAAAATAAGCATATAAAAAGATACGTAACATCATTTGTCATAAAGAAATTGCAAAATAAAACAAAAATGAGATACCATTGAGTATCTATTAGAATGGCTAAAAGCCAAAACACTGACAACGCCGAATGCTTAGGAGGATATGGAGCAACAGGAACTCTTGTTTATTTCTGGTAGGGATACAAAATGGGATAGTCACTTTTTAAGACAAGTGTTTTCTTGCAAGAATAAATAAATTTATTCTTACCATAAGACCCAGCAATTATTACTCAAGTGTATTGAAAACTTATGTACACACACACACACACACACACACACACAATACTGGCACAGAGTTTCCGTCATCGGCAGCCGTCCGTCTCGAGAGACGATGGTGTAGCTTCTTAAGAGTCTATCTGCACCGCCGAGAATGGCTGTGCAGTCTGACTCGGGAGTGACATGGTAGTATCTGTCTCCTCCCGTGTTGAATCGACATCTTGCGATGACGCTGAAGCTACAGAGCCTGGGCAGGGTAATATGGAGGGTCTTCTGTTGCCCATGCATCAGACCCCCCCTCTCTTCGCAGCTGAAGGGTCCAAGGGAAAGACGGAGTCAATACAGCTTGGCTTCAGGTGCGCCGCAGGAGTTGCCGGTGTTGACTACAACGTCAAACCACCTTAGGGGCTCCGGCTCCGGATTTTCTGTCGGGGTTTACTCCCTTAGCCTTTCCCCTGAAGAGGTATGCCGCAAGGCAGCGGAGGTTTTTTGGAGTCAGAGTTTTCCTTCTCTGATGTGCCCTGACTGGAAGATCGAACCAGCGACACTTAGCTCGCAGGCCGACGCTCAATCCACTGAGCCAAACCAGCCAGGGCACAGAGTTTATAGCAGCATTATTCATAATTTCCAAAATCTGGGGGCAAACAAGATGTCCTTGACTGTATGAAAGAATAAAAAAGCTGGAATATTCCATCTATACACTGGAATATTAGCTACTAAAATCAATAATCAAGCCTTAAAAAACTATAGAGGAATTTTAAATTCATATTGCTATGGAAAATAGCCATCCTGAAAGGCTATATACTGTATTATCCCAATTATACAATATTCTCTAAAAGGCAATATTGTGAAACTGTAAAAAGGTCAGTGGTTGCAGGGACTCAGGGAGAGGGAGCAAGGAAGGAATAGAGGAAGCAGAGGGGATTTTTAGGGCAGTGAAACTATTCTGTATGGTAATATAACGGTAGATAGAACTATAAGCATTAAAAAGTAGACCCTAATGCAAATAATTGACTTTAGATAATAATAAAGTATCAGTATTTGTTTAGCACTTAAAATAAATTTACCATTTTAATGCAATATGTTAATAATAGGGGAAACTAGGTGAGGAGACAGAGGAGGTATGGGGAAACTTTATGTACTTCTGGTCAATTCTCTGTAAGCCTAAAACTGCCCTTAAAATAAGTCTCCTGATTTTAAAAAGTATATAAGCTTGTGCACCATTTGTAAGAAAAAAATAAGTTTGGATGGTGCTTTAATTTAATTTGGATGCTGAGTTTTGCCCAGGCTTAGTTGGTTGGAGCATCACCCAGTAAGTCAAGAAGTCACAGATTAGATTCCTGGTCAGGGCACATGCCTAGGTTGTGTGTTCCATGTAGGTCCGGGTGCATGTAAGAGAGGCAACCAATCAATGTTTCTCTTACAGTGATGTTTCTCTCCCTCTTTCTCTCCCTTCCTTCCTCCCTATCTAAAATTAATAAGCATACCCTTGGGTGAATATTTTAAAAATAATAATACAAAATAAAGCTGGTGTTGATGTTAGGGTGGAGAAGTATTTGAAAATAGTTATCCATGAGAAACAAACCAATTTCATGTCTTAAAAAAAAAAAAACAGACAAAAAAAGAAAGAAAGAAAAAGGTAATGAGAAAAAACAAAACAAAGAACTAAAGAAGTGAATAGTTTATATCCTTAGGGATTTAATTAAAATGAGATTCCATGTCTAAAAAATAAAGACACAATCATTTTATTCTGTGATAAAACCAAATGTCATTTTGAATGTAATTATTTTTTATTCATTCACTAATTTATTTATTCTAATGGTATTTATTGAGGAGCAGCTAAGTGCTAAAAAATGTATTAGATCCTGTGTTAGTCATTGAATATGTAATGATAAAGTAGATGGATATAATATCTGTCTTCAGTAGAGATATGTAATCACACAGGTATAATAGACTGTAATAAATATTATGGAAGAGAAATAACTAGGTGCTAAAAAAGTTGCCAGAAGATAAATAATGAAGCAGGACCAGTTCAGAATTGGGATGGGGTAAAATGATATGAAAAAAAAAAATAGTAGGTGGAATTAGCAAAAATCAGGGAAAAAGGGAATTCAAAGCATAAAGAATAGCTATGAAGGGGACCCCCCCAAAATGGGAATTATCTTCTGAAGGGTGGGCCCCTTGTAGTACAGGCTTCCCCCTCTAGGTGAGTGCTCTAAGAACCCATCTGTATCAGTGTACCAGCTGGCATGGTTGTTAGAGGCTATATTCAGCTTTAGTGAATTTTTCTGAAGGCTCAACCTTTTTGCCCATTTCATGAGGAGTGGTTTGCAAGCACACCTGCTCACACCCTGTTGAGTGTTCAGTAATTTTTTACCAAAAATGGCAGGACCACAGTGCTCCACCCTCCCTCTTCACCCAGTTTTACCCCAGGAGACTTCCTTTGCTTTCCTGGATGAAAAAACTAGTCCTCAAAGGAAACATTTTGTATATGTGGAAGAGGTAAAACAAAAGAGAACAAACACACTAAAAGGCATGAAAATTGACAAGCTCAAAAACTGTTGTGAGTAGTGGAAAAAATATCTTGATAGGTGTATTGCATCTAATGGAGAGTACTTTGAAGGTGACTGAAGTTTAAATATATAAAAATAAATGTACAATTTTTTGTAGATAAATTCCTTTTGAGGGGTTCATCCAGATGTGCCCAGAGGAAAGAAAGAAGAATTTTAAAAATTGTGTGATTGAAATACATTTTGGTGGTAAGAAAAATAGAGAGAGAAAATGTTGATGAGTTTAACAGGTTCAGATTTAAATAAACACCCCTCTAATTCAGCATGGAAGGGAAATGGACTATTCAAGGGAAGATCAATTAAGAGGCTATTGCAGTAAATTCTGCACAAGATAATAATCTAAAATATGGAAGAGGTAATGGTTATGGAAGCTGGCATACTAATTAACAAATGTTTAGTAGGTTTACATTACAGAACTCAGTAATCAATTGGATATGAGTAGTTAGAGAAATGTATAAAAATGGCTCAGGTTTCCTCCTGGTACAACTGAGTTGGGGTTGGGGAGAGTGCCTTTCACTGGTATGGAATACAGTAAATGAAGATTGAATCACATGAGTAGAAGATAATGAGGCCAATGTCCCAGAATATTTTTAATCCTTTTTTTTTGGTCTTGGTGTAAATCAATGTGAGTTTAAGATATAGATTGTGGAGTAATTAAATGACAAATAAAGTCACAGTAATGGATGAAATTATGAGAATCTCGTAAGAGAGAAAACAGCCTAAGAACTGAAAAGAAAGAACATCAAAGGATTTCAAAATTCTGAAATAGGAATGACTTTTCTGAAAGTTTGACTGGAAATTTATTCAGGCCAGAAGCAAAAATATAAAACACAAATCTAAAGAGCAATATTCTTCAGATAATGCTGACTTAACCATAAAGATAATTATGTCAGCATAAATTAATACATTCTCAAATAATTTCAAATAATTTGCATTTACAAAGACCTAAAAATAAAGCCTGATTAGATAAAAAATATTTTTAAATTGGTAGATATATTATAAATTGAAAGTTTTATATAAATTGGTAGTTATGGCTAAAATTTCCTTCGTGTAATTAGAAATTTTAAATTATCCAAATTTAAATGTGTTACATCTCATATTTTTTTCACAACCCCCACCAAAACCCTAAAAGAAAGAGTGGAATGAAGTTAGCTTGAGAAAACCCCTGTACAATTTTCTATCATAAAGCTCTTTATTAAAATGATATTGAAACTTAGTCTTGATTACAGGACTGCATGTCACAAGATTACATTCTTACTTTGCAATTGAAACAGACTAAATTGTACCAGGTTCCCTTCTGCTCCAGTCAGTGATGGAAGCTGGATTTATGATGCACTAGTTTCTCTTCTTTTTACAAGTTTTCTCACAAAAATTAGGTGTTAGAATTCTATGTCCTCATATGTCTTCTGAAAGATAAAACTAAACTATAACTTTGACCTTATTCCATGTTCTGTATTTTTATTGAGTCATCATTGTGATTCATCCCTTTACAAGGGAACAACAAGAGCCAACAAGAGAGAGAAAGGCACCAAAAAATGCCCTTTGCAATTGTTTAGTGGCTGAATGCAAGGAGTCTGAGCCCATATTTCTTGTTACTCTTGGTTTTCTCAGATTTGTTTCTCACCCTTTAACCAGTCATTAAAATGAAAACAAAACAAAACTCTAAAATAAGTCATAAATAGATTAATACCTTGAGGAGATGTGGTTGTTTCTCTTGATTCATAGAATTTGTCAGCTAGATTATCTAATTTAACCTATGAGTGACATAAAGTACCAAAGATAATTCCCTCACAGTCCCCATACATTTGTGGCATCATCAGCTATTACTAAAAAAAAATAATAATAATAAGTAGGTCCTATCACCATTCAAAAATTTATTATGTGCTTATTACATGCCAGACACTAGGATATATAAAGTTCTACTGTATCAATGTATTTGATGTTATGCAGAGATGCTGTTTGAAGACTAGAGTACAAACAAAATTGCTTTCTTCAGTGAAGGGATTTCTGCTGACAATGTCAAATGACAGGTTCCCAAGAGTGGTGGGAACATGCACTTTGTCTGATGGCTCCATATCATACATTCAATAGACATCTATCTGCTTTAGTTGTTTGGGGCATTTAATTTTTTGTTGTTAGACAACAGGCTCACTTGAGATTCATTGCTGTCAAGGTGCACCACTCCCTCATAACTACTTTCTGTTTATCCATGGTTATCGCTCTAGAATGAAAATTATTCAGATTGTACATTTGCATTCCAGCTATATGTATGGGCAAAGGCCAACATACACAAAACTGTACTCTGAATTATTAAAGAAAACATTGACAATCTAGCCATTTTGACACTGAGAATAACATATTATTAAAAGATGTGTTGAAAGGAAAAATGATTTGAAAAGGAATTACTTTGAGATCCCTCTGCTTTGAAAGCTGGCTCAAAAAGAAGTTGAAAATGGCAATAAAAATCTGAGGAAGTTATAAGTGGCATTGTTCCCTCTAAAACAAGGATTCATCAAGTCATTTTGATTTTATTAATTTCTTCTAATAAACCAATAAGTGCAAAGTTGCTCTTGATTTTCTTTAACTGAAACTACATAGATAAAATAAATCAGAACTACACATCTGGTTTAAAAGTTTCAAAGATCAACAGATATCTTTAATATTTAGTCTTTGTTATTGCCTAATCATACAGAAGAAAAAGAATCACAGAAACCACATGAATAAAGTATATGAAGACTTTCAATAAAATTTCATATCCCTTTATCCTTCATCTTATATCAAAATGCAAAATTTATCTCAATGTTCCTTCAGTTGATTTATCTTATAAACTAAATACATAAAATTTTCACATGTCAGGTGTTACACTGACATGTCTTTAAATAAATTCTAATGAGGTCTTTAAAATTAATACGTAAAAAAAAAAACTTTACTCAAAAAACTAGCCAAAGTCATTTTAATGGTCTTTCATAAAACAGTTTTCTCTTTTCCTCCAGACCTGTCATTTTCTCAAAGTTCCCAGCTTAAAATTTCTTAGGAAAGAAAACCTCCTTGATTCCCTCTGATGTTAAGAGATCTATTTATTTTATTTTGTGTTTTTTTTTTTAATTGTATCTTCCATGATTGATGTTTACCAGCCTTATGTTTTCCCCTTAAATTAGAATAATGTACATTGGTTTATAAATTAGTGAAGACTCTGTCTCTTTCTGTCAATAGATAGATAAATAGATAATAATATTGTTTTACTCTAGTTATTAAGCACCTCTCTTTAAATCCCATACTCCTAGATTCTGCCTGGAATTGCTTAAAGACATTACCTAAGCATTACATTTTTCTCCTAATAATTACGAAAAAATAATTAAACCTTTTCTAAAATGGGAAATCATAGATTTGTCAAATAATAAATGTATGAATACATTTATGTTCCCTCCCAATGGAGTATTCTATTCTTCATTCTGTCCTGCTCCTTGCTCCAACACTCTTCTGGTATCAACTGAAATACTATTTCTCTTGTATAGTATTCCTCTCTCCTAGATATCAGTTAGCTGAACCAGTAAAATACTCTGAGCACAAGGTCATATTTCTCTTGTGGCATTTAATACAACTGAATGACCCTTCTTGTTTAATTATCATTTCTTTATCAATAGGCTGAGCAAGGGAAAGAGTCTGACCTATATATACTAAGGGCCTAGAATCATGGCTTGTTTAATAATCTTAAAAAATAAACAAGCAAATGAATAAATATGAAGATTACTGTCAGCCTGATAAAACAGCAAGAATCTCTGTTACACTAGAAAAACAATATCTGGTTATTTAACTAAGAGACACATTTAACAAAAAAAGACATGGGCTGGAAACCACTAGGTTTTTAGCATTATGTGTGTATGACTTGAACTGGATAGATTGTCACTGAAACATTTAATTGT
Source organism: Furipterus horrens (assembly GCF_987537825.1). Taxonomy (NCBI): domain Eukaryota; kingdom Metazoa; phylum Chordata; class Mammalia; order Chiroptera; family Furipteridae; genus Furipterus; species Furipterus horrens. Next base: position 146,373,789 of record NW_028327175.1, on the reverse strand, counting down.
TGCAATGAGCTCCTGCTAGTACAGAGACACTTTCATGTAATTTGGTTTATATTTCTAAATTTTCAGTTATTATCAGGGCTTCCTTAAATCGGAAGAACCAAATCTTGAAGTAATTGCTTTTTTAAAAAGGGTTCTTAAAAATTCTAACATTTAAAAAAATTATCAACCCATTTGAGATTTAATTTCTGGATTTTATAAAAATGGGCATTCACATGGCATTTTGCTTATAATTTCAGAGAATTAAAAGACCTCCTTAATATCTGTCACATAATGAGCATAAACTGGTCATTTGGAATGGTGAGGACAATCAACTGAGAACAATTTAAACATTAGTTGTAGAACCAAACTCCTTGGCTCTATACTTTCTATTAGGACAATCCCTGGTAAGGACTCCAAATTAAGTTATTTCCCATGAATTATAACAGAAAGAATCTCTATAATGTGTCTATAAGAACATTGTAATGTAAATTGTAATTGCATGCTTAGACAAAAGATGCTAATGGCAATTGTGGTTTACCAGCAAGATCCAATTAGCTGGCATGAGTCAATTACCTTTGACTGCTGGCTTACACCAAAATTCAGGACGTAAACCATTGACAAAAGAAGTATATCTCCATTCAGAGAAAACTTTGCTAAATCCTCAAGACTTTTCATATTTGTATTTCCCACAATTCCTTTTCTAACTGAGATAAATATGGTCTTGGAGGAGAATGTTTATATACTTTAAATTTAGAAATTAATAATAGATCCTTAATTATCCTCATATATCTAGATATTCATGAGTTAAACTTGTTGATATACATGTCTTTCTATATGGACTTTGTATCTACATGTGGGCAATGAGTTCTGTAATTTTACTGCCATGGTACAATGTAACTCAACTCTTTAAATTTATTATTCATTTACCTACACTTATTATTTCTAATTTCAAGTTTTGTTCCACAGTTTAGCATGCTGTGATTATGTAAATTAGCAAAGAGAGTAATTATAAATTCATCCAGCCAGAGAGAACTTAGTTTTGCCAATTCCTTTATTGAGTGCCTCTAAGGGCAAAAGAGAATATATTAGTATCCTGAACTGTAAAGACAGAGACTGTAACAGGGAAAAATCTCTTTTAATATGCATACTTTATTTTAAAAAACCTACTTTGCATTTTAGTGTATAAATATATTGATCTAGACAAATGAAAGATCTAGTAAACTAAAAATGTATTACATTGAGTACATGAATAATTGTACATTACTTAAAACAAAGGTGATAATCACATTCAACATATATTTAGTGGAGAGGCTGAGTTCTGCCTTGGACAAAAGTAATCAGAGGAAATCGTCATAACACTCAAAGTGAGGGTTACTTTCTCAAACCCAGAGCACTTAGCTCTGTATCCAAACTTTTGATTCCCCAATAGGTAGTACAAAAACTGTATATGATCAACAAATGGAGACTCATCACACTAGAAGACAACTCAGCTACGATTATTTCTTATGCAATCATGCCCTTTGGTATTCTTTTGACATTTAAATAAGCTCTCCTTTAATATCTTTATTTTATTACATTATATTTCCTATAATAAATATTTCAACATTCCTATAAATCAGCATATCAGGAACTTGTGCAACTGAATGACCTTTATTCATTCTGTGTTTTAACAAGGTGCCCATATTTGTTATATGGCTTTTTGGGTACCCTGAAAAGAACCATGAAAGATTGGAGATTATACCTTCATGGACACTGAAGCCTCAATTTAAGGAGTATGGAATAAACTGGGTTCCAGTTACCTTACAAAGGAATAGAGTAAGCCAATGCCACATGAATAGAATTTACCTGGACAATACACCATCTAACTAGAAACAGAGCTCATAAGCTACTGATGTTTTTTTTTTCCTAGGAATAAATTAAAAGAGTGTCAGAATCTTTCATTTATGTAATATGAAATATTTAGGAAAAGGAGAGTGACCCCAAAGAACTATAACTTGTAAAAGCTTATTTATCTATTTTTAAGGTGGACATATATTTCTAACTTTTATTAAGTTTTAGAGAGATAGAGGAAGAGAGTGAAAAAGAAAGAAAGAGAGAAACATAATTTGTTGTTTCACTTATTTATGCATTTGCTGCTTGACTCTTGTATGTTCCCTGAGAGGAGATCGAACCTGCGAGCTTGACATAACAGGACAATGCTCTAACCAACTGAGCTACTCAGCCAGGGCCAAGAGCTGATTTATTATCAGTCAATCAAAACATGTTAAAATCTGCCTTGGCTATATCTCCTGCCATATCAGGACATTGTCAATAGATGTCACATATTGTTACTTGTTTTCACATATTATAGAATGACATAGCTATTTTTATTATTTAATAGTGCTTTCTTCTAGACTGTAGAGACATTTTATTCTTTATCATATGACTTATGTTTGGTGGTAATCTCATCATTGTTTGATAGATTAACTAACGATATTTTGGAAGTGCTTTTTTTCCTCTTCTATCCTATTTCATGTAACTTGTTGCATTTTCTCATCACTGCTTTTCATCCTCTTAATGAATGGAGGATCCTTAGTGATAGTTTGGTTTCATTCCTGATATTGGTAATTTTTGTTTTCTCTCCTTTTATCTTTGTCAATTTTTCAAGAAATTTATCAATTTTATTGATCTTTTTGTTTCACTGATTTTCATGATCCTTTCTTATTTTTAACTGTATTCATTTTGACGTCTATCTTTATTCCCTTCCTTCACCTTTCTTTGGGTTTATTTTGCTTTTCTTCTAGTATCTTAGGGTGGAAGTTCAGATACTTGATTGCTATTTTTCCTTTGTTTTCTGCTTGTTCCATTATTATTTTTAATTAGTTTATTTGCCATTCCAGCCTTCTCTTAATTTATTGAAACATGTTTAGTATTCTATGTTGATGCATATGGTTTAATTTTCAAGTGTTTGGATATCTTCTTTATTTATTTCTAGTTTATTTCCATTATGGTCATGGAACAGTGTTTGTATGATTTAAATTCTTTTACAGTTTTCAAGGTTTATTTTATGACCTAAGATACAATATCTCTTGGTAAATATTTCAGGCGTACATGAAGATAATATTCTGCTGTTGGTATGTGCTTTGTTCTGTAAATGTCAGTTAGATTCAGCTGCTGATAGTGTTTTTAGTTCTTCTATATCCTTGCTGGTTTTTTGCCAGTTAGTTCTATTACTGACAGAGAAGTGTTGAAGCCTCCAAATAAAATTGTGGATTATTTGACTGCTGCTTTAATTTCTATCAGTCTTTTAATGCATTTGAATCTCTGTCTAGATGTGTATACATAGACTTATTATATCTTCTTGGCAAACTGACCCTTTTATCACTAAGTATAATGCCTTTTTATACCTGAAAAATTTCTTTTCTCAAATCTAATCTATCTGATATTAATGGAGCCACTTTATCTTTTTTATTAGAGTTTGACTGGAATACTTTTCTCCATTTTTCTTCTTGTAACTCACTTATTATATTAGATACAAAGTGAGTTTCTTGTAAACTGCACACAGTTTGGTACTACATCACTGTCTATTTTTTAACTACTGTGTTTAGATATGTTGCATTTAAAGTGATATTGATATGTGTGGTTTAGGTCCACCATATTATTTTTTGTATTCTGCTTGTTCCATTATTATTTTTATTAGGTTATATGTCATTCCAGCTTTCTCTTAATTATTGAAAGATTTTTAGTATTCTATATTAATGTATTTATTATTTTGGGGTACAGAGGCAGATTAAGGTCAGTTGAGGCCCAGGGCGCAGAAGAAAATATTGGGTCCCTTATAAAAAAGAGATAGGAAAAATAAAAATACATGTTAACCATATTTTTCAATAAATAAAAAGTATAAAGTTGGGGTTTTGCGGGGCCCTTCAGAAGTCAGGGCCCAGGCCCCGCGCCTGGTGCACCCGCCTTTAAATCTGCCTAGGTTTGGGTACTCATAGATGAGTTTAAGAAAGTCAGGAGATCCTTTGTAGAGGTGGTTCGGAGCAGTTTGGTTCCTTGCGACTTTCGAAGTAGTGCATTCTGGCAGGGTGCAGTGGAGCCTCTATAAAGAAGCAAGAGGTTGGCATCTTCGATTGAAACACTTTGAGCTGGGCAGTGGCAGCAGCTAGGAGTCATGAGCGACAGCGGCAAGCAGAACTAAGATGAGAGGGAATCCCGTTCTGCTTCCAGAAGAGGAAGTGCTCATGGATCTGGAAAATCTGCAAGGCATGTCCCTGCAAGGTCCCGTTCCAAGGAAGATTCCAGGCGTTCCAGATCAAAGTCCAGGTCCAGATCTGAATCTAGGTCTAGATCCAGAAGTTCTCAAAGGCACTATACAAGGTCACGATCTTGGTCTTTGCTCCCTTAGACGATCGTATAGCAGGTCTTACAGTCGAGATTATTATGAAAGACGTCATAGCCACAGTAATTCTCCCATGTCTACTCGCAAGCGTCACGTTGGGAATCGGGCAGATCCTGATCCCAGCTATTGTCTTGGGATGTTTGGATTGAGCTTGTACACTACAGAAAGAGATCTAAGAGAAGTCTTCTCTAAATATGGTGCTATTGCTGATGTGTCTATTGTATATGACCAGCAGTCTAGATGTTCAAGAGGATTGGCCTTTGTATATTTTGAATATGTTGGTGATGCCAAGGAAGCAAAAGAGCGTGACAATGGAATGGAGCTTGATGGATGTAGAATCAGAGTTGATTTCTCTATAACAAAAAGACTACATCCCCCAACACCATGCTGTCGTGATTACTGTGACAGAGGATACAATCGAGGCTATGATAATCGGGACTACTATAGCAGGTCATACAGAGGAGGAAGTGAAGGAAGTGGAGGAGGAGGATGGAGAGCTGCTCAAGATAGGGATCAGATTTACAGAAGGCGTTCACCTTCTCCTTACTATAGTCATGGAGGATATAGATCACGTTCTAGATCTCGATCATACTCACATCGTCGCTATTAAAGCATGAAGTGGAAGACTTCCTGAAACATGCTCTAGAGTTTGGATATTGTTTGTGGACAATATTTTTTATTGTCTCCTGTTTAAAAAGTGGACAGTGCCTAGTGAAAGTTAGGTGACTTTTGCACCTTTAATGATGACTACTTTTGGTGGAGTTGAAATGCTGTTTTCATTCTGCATTTGCGTAGTTCAGTGCTTTGTTCAAAGTTAAGTGTTTTCAGAAAAGTATGTTTTGCATGTATTTTTTTACAATGTAAACTTTGCTGAGAAGTTTCTATTGTACAAAACTTCATTTAAAAGGGTTTTCTACTGAATCCAGGGTATTCTGAAGATCGAAGTCTGTCTATAAAATGCTACAAAATGGCAAAAAGCAGCAATAAAGTTTGATTTTTACTCTTCTTTCTAAAAAAGAAAAAGGAAAAAAAGAAAGTCAGGTCTCAGGCTTCAGAACAGCCTTCACCACACTGGATACCGTGGTCCTGTCCTTGAATTTCTAATGTCTCATGCATCTATCTGTCCCAGTTTTCAGCTTGGCTGTTTAACCACTTGTTCACAGCCTGATCTAATTTTATATGGGGCCACCAGGACAACTTCACCCCCGGAGCCAGAGTTGCAAGCACCATGGAAATGAGAAATGCAATACTATTGTGAGCCAGGTAAAGCCCCACAGTTCAGTTAGAAGCAGACTCCCCTGGGAGAATATGGCCCCCCAGCCAGTCATGGTTTCTAAGACATAACTTACAGACAACAGTGTGGTGGTTACCAGAGGGAAAGTAGGGTGAAAGGAAGTAAAAGAAGGCATATAGGGGATAAGTGGTGATAGAAGGAGATTTGACTCGAGATGGGGAACACACAATACAATGTACAGATGATATATTAAAGAATTGTACACCTGAAACTTATATAATCCTATTAACCAATGTATCCCAATAAATTTAATAAAAAAAGAAACTAAACAAAATTTAAAAACTTTAAAAAGAATTTACTCTGTGACACTCAATGGCCAACACCAATAATAAGCAGCTCAAAAACAACTATTAAAATCCAATATAAGTGAAATCAAGTACACTAATTCAGCAGAAGAAAAACCAGAGGATTGAGTAATAATGAATGGAAATATCTAAAGAGAAGTTACATACGTTGGAAGAAGCTGGCCATATGAGATAATGCTGACCACTAGAAACCAAAGCCTCAAAACATGTGTAATTAATTCTTTTAAATTAAAATATATAAGTATAAAATATAAACCCAAACACCAAAGGCTGAGTCTAGTTTTCCAGAATTGGCTGAGAGCCTATAACTACTTACTTTTTGCAGAAACTCTCCTTATAATACAGATAATTTAACATCTGAGTGAACATTGAATTGAGAATTATTTCAAAATATATTGAAAATTTAAAGGACATTATGGTGTGTGATTTTACATGATGAGTATATAGGCAAAGTATAATGACAGCTTTTGGAGAGACTAGATAAAAAATATTTACTCCTCTAACTCCAGCAAAAATCTATTAGAAATGGTAAATATATATAGTAATGTTTCAGGGCACAAAAATCAATATACAATTTTTTTAAATTTCTACACTAACTGTAAAAGATTTGAAAAATAAATTAAGAAAACAATTTAATTTACAAGTACAACATCAAAAAATAAAATAAAATACCTACAAATAAATTTAAGCAAGTAGGTGAAAGACCTATACACTGAAAACTATAAGACAGTTTAAAAGAAATTGAAAAAAACACAAATTAATAGAAACTTATTCTGTGTTTATGGTTTGGAAAAATTAATATTGTTAAAATGTCCATGTTACCTAAAGCAGTCTATAGATTCAATGCAATCCCAACCAAAATCCCAATGGCATTTTTCACAGGACTAGACCAAAATATATATACATATAAAATTTGTACAAAACTACAAACACCCCCCCAAAATAGCCAACATTATCCTAAGAAAAATAGAACAATGCCAGAGCTTTCACACTTCCTGATTTCAAACTATACTACATACAAATCAGTAACCAAAAAGAGTATGATTTGGCAGAAAATCAGACACATGGATCAATGGAACAGAATTGAGAGCCCAGAAATAAACTCACACGTATATGGACAACTGGTACTAAAGTGAAGAACACATGATTAAAAATAAATAAATAAAGCAAAGTCTTTTCAATAAATGTTATGGAAAAACTAGATAGCCACATGCAGAAAAATGAATGTAGATTACTATCTTACACCATACAAAAAAATCAAATCAAAATGGATTAAAGACTTTAATGTAGGACCTGAAACCATAAAATTCATAGATGGAAACAGAGGTGGTAAGCTCCTTGACATCATCTTAGCAAGTTTTTGTGAATTTGGCTCCAAGGCTAATGAAGATGAGCAAAAGTAAAGAAATGGGACTATATTAAATTAAGAAGTTTCTTCACAGTGAAGGAAACCATTAACAAAATAAAAAGGCCACCTACCAAACAGGAAAAGATATTTTCAAATTATTCTTTTGATAAGGGGTTAATATTTAAAATATATAAAGGACCCATACATCTCAACATCAAAAAAATAAGCAACCCAGTTACCAAATAGGCAGAGGATCTGAACAGATCTTTTTTTTATAAAGAAGACATACAGGTACATGAGAAGATGTTAAATATCACTAATTATCAGGGAATGCAAATCAAAACCATAATGAGAAATCACCTTACACTTGTTAGAATGGCTATCATTAAAAAGACAATAAAACAAGTGTTGGAGAAGATAGGGGAAAAAGAAAATACTTGTACACTACTGATGGCAATATAAATATGGAAAACATTCAGGTTCCTCAAAAAAATTAAAAAAGAGCCTCCATATGAACTAGCTATTTCACCTCTGGGAGATTATCTAAAGAATATAAAAACACTAATTCAAAAAGATATATGCACCTTTATGTTCATTGCAGCATTATTTATAATAGAACACTACTGCGCTATAAAAAAAAGGTGAAATCCTGTCATTTTTTTACAATATAGATGGACCTAGAGGATGTTATGCTAAGTGAAATAAGTCAATCGGTAAAGAAAATATTATGTAATTTCATTCATATCTGGAATAAAAAATAGACAAAGAAAACAAACTCATAGTGGCAGACAAGAGATCAGTGGTTACCAGAAGGGAAAGGAGTGGAAACAGAGAAACTGGTAAAGGAGGGCAATTTTGTGGTGATAAACAGAAACTAGAATTTTGGAGGTGAGAACTATATAGTATATATAAATGTCAAATTATACTGTTGCACACCTGAAACTTGCATATGTTGTAAACTAATGTTACCTCAACAAAGAAAATAAATAAAAACACTCTAAAAAGTTACTCTGAGGAAGTGTCTTGGCTTAAACAAACACTAACAGTACTTAAAAAACAACAACAAAAAAATCTAGTGAAAAATCTCCAAGTCAATCTGGGAACAAATAAAAAAGTATAAGAATAATTGAAAGGTGGAATTCAATGTAAATGTTACAAGTTTTATGGAGGGTATTACTAAACTCTCAGATGGAAAGCAGTCCACACAAAGCTAACCAATGAATAGAAAAGCTCAGGTCATCTCAACATTGCAGCCCAAGTAGGAGCCTTAACCACTACCACCTACGACCTGCAAAAAAAAAACATGGCGGTTCTACAGAAAGAGATTCCAGAAAAGAACTTGGAGAGAAAGAGCAGAAAATACCAGAACTTAAAATACAGTAGTACAGAATTCAAGATGATAAAAAATTAACAAAATAAAACAGTTAAAGCCTCATTAAACTCTTATGTTTCAAAAAGATAGTTCAAGTAAATCTTGTCTCCTTTGTCTTTTGACTCTCCTATTCATTCCTGCTCCTGCTTCTTTGACCCGTTTTGCACCTCAGAAAACTAGAATTAATGGTCTTAGGTGGTGAGTGAGGGTGGATAAATAGGGACAGTTAAATTGGGAGCCTTTCTTATGACCTTGATTGGGGTTTTTGTTTGGGGCTTTTTATTTTGTGGGTGGGTTTTTTTTTTAATTGTTGTTGTTGTTTGGTGGGGTGAGCGGTTTGTTTTTTTATAAGTTTTCTTCTCTCCACTGAAATCCCACACCAGTGTTTGCATTTATAATGTGGCCTAGACCAATGTGTGGTTTTGTTTTGTTTTTCTTTTTGGCTTCCCTTGAGAATAAATGATATGGAGAGAACTAAAAAAAAAAAAAAAAAAAAAGAAAGAAAAGAAAAATAAATAACTTTTTCTGGTGAGAGACACCAACTGCCAACCTGCAGATACATATTAAGACAGGTAAACCAAAATATGGTTCTGCTTCAAAGACAAGCTCCTAGAAGATGTGTTTATCCAATATTTTCAGAGAGATGAGCTCTAAGCTAAGAGGTCTACACATTTTATCCCCATCAATGATGTGCACCCTACAACTTTTTTCTCCCTTTCTAATGAAAAACATAGATCTGTGCTAAAAAAAAAAAAAAAAAATTAAAAAAAAAATTAAAAAAGGTCTTCATCTGAACCAGTAGAGGATCTACCATGGATTTTGGAACTCGGGCAGCTATAGCATCTCTTTGACTCTGAAGAGTGATATGTGTTATAATCATGTGCCAAATCTCAGACCATGGCCACACATGCTCATTATCAATTTTGCATAGAAGAATTCGGGCTGCCTCAACTATGCAGATCTTATAGATCTCCACCTCTTTCTCCACCTCTGATTCCATCTGGGCATTATAATTTAGAGACCTCACTTGGGTTTTCACCTTGAGTAAGGGACTTGCCTTCTAGTCTTTGAGTGTATGGATATAGACTATACCTTAGAAATTCAACTCTGATTGTTGCTGTTGCAGAAAAAAGGAAAGTATCCATCACACATGAAGACCACTTTAAGTTTTGAAATTCTATATATTCACCTACCTATTATAATTCATATCCTGTAGTTTATATAGAGAATTATTTAGAAATTACAATAAACACACTTAAAATATATGGTTATTTTGTTATATATTTAAATTTTCTATTGTTTAAAAATACTGAGAATCATTTATTCAGAATTAACATTATTTTTATGAACATTAAATAAAGCTACATACTTAGTTTCTAATATATCTTATATATGATTTTTTGTATTAAAGATGCAGATTTTATTTGTTACTTGTACCTTAGATAAGTGTCTGTAATCTTATTTTCCAGTTATTAAAATATCTCAACTATTGTATTTACCATAGGTACATTACCTTTTGCTCTTTGCTTAAAACACATTACAATAAATAAAGAGTATTTGTCTTCTAAGTCATAATCACACGTTATGAAAAGTTAGTGTACAAAGCCTCAGATGTGAAATGATAAATATAAAGAGCAAATGATCCTTAATCACCTCCTTGTAAATGTTTATGGGAAAGAGCACTGCAGGCTTAATGTGTGAATTCTTTGTTCCCTTTACTACAATCTCTGGCAAAATTGTTGTTAAATAGCTTTGCTAAACTGCCCCATTTACAGCACATGTTCTTGTATTACTGCCATTTCTTCACCTGATGGAGCTATACATTCCCAGATATGTGCTGAAATAAAACCTATCCCTGTAACTACAGCTCTATGGCCAAGTTGTCAAGTAATTTGTTTCCTAACCATTACACCATCCAAGGGAATATGCTTCTTTGAGCTTTTCTGAGCCAGGCCACAGTATAAGAAAATGGAAACTTTAAAGATAATCTTTGAGATTCCTAGAGGTACATACAGCATTGTCTGTTGTACACATTCATGTTAGAATAAATAAAAAACAAGACCATACAAAGAATATTGTAGATATTAAACTTTAACTTACCTCTTTATCAAATATAAAACCAAATTCTGCTCAAGGATACATGCTTTTACTATACCATATGAGTCTCTTCTATCATATTTATTCAGATATAACTTATATTAATAGGAGAACATTTTGTTGACAGAATATTTCAAAAGGACCTGTGGACATAGTATCTAAAAGCCAGTAAAATTCTACACAGTTACTATTGAGAAGAATTATTTTTATTATACCTAGATGTACAATCTATTTAGCTTATTATCTTTAAAAGTATTTTTTCTTTCAAGCTTTCTATTTATGTAAACTTTTCAAATAAAAGCAAAGCTGGCTATATTGCAACCTAAATATAAAGGTAACTAATTAATTACCATTCTTTACTCTAACTTAAGTTTTCAGGGCACTTTATCTATATACAGCTTCACATAATGTCAATCACTTCTTACTGGTCTGCCAAAATTTAAGTATATATTTACTATATTTTCTTTGGGCTAGAGGTAATCCTGGTGGTGTGGATTCTTTAGAAAAAAAATTGTTCATAAAAATCAGTGACAGGGCAAGGTCTGGAAAATATAAGTCTTCCAGTATTCATGAAGGAAGGATTTCAGTACAAGAAATCAAGTACTTACAAACAGTTGCAAGGGATGTAGGAGCAAAATTCAGTGAAGGACATCTCAGGTTTGCCTTCTAAACCGTGTAGATGAGGGAGTAACAATAGTCATAACTGCCTGCGGCCTCAAGAATAATTTCCACCAAAATCACTGAGGTCACAGCAAAATGACATATCTGCCAAAATCAGTGATATATCCTTGAATGGTAGCATAGCTTCTATTTCTCTTTTGCCTTCCAAATCCCTCAAGTACTTTCCCTTTGGAGCAATTTGGTTCCCAGGCATTCAGCTCCTTTGAACCAGGGAAAATATTAAAAGGGAATAGGGATCACATAATTAGAAATGTCAACACTAACACGTGTCAAGTTCTTAACACAAAACCTGACAAATAGCAAAGAATGAAAATAGTACTATAATGGTGACTTTATGTCTTCAGGCACCTGTTGGTTAAGAAAAAAAACTGTTTTTTTTTTTTTTTTTGGTCTTTTCATTTTATTTTCATTATAAGGACATGACCTCTGTTCCCTGGAAAATTTATGTAATTATAATTATCTGTGTGGCACGAGCAGTTTATCAAATCATTTTAAAATTCCAATTATTTTTCCCTTCTTTATTACATTTAGTGGGGTGACACTGGTTAACAGAAGTGGATTATGGTCGGTTGAGGCCCCAGGCACAGAAGAAAATATTGGGCCCCTTAAAAAAAAGAGAAAGACAGAGAAATTAAAAATACATGCTTACTATATTTTTAAATAAATAAAAAGTATTATGTACTATTAATGTTTTATCTCCAATAAAATTTGAATATATGTATAATATAATTAATAATAGCATAATAATAATCACAAAGTTTTGATGTCTTTTCATTTTTCTAGCTACCAATGAAAAGAAAAATATAAAATTTAAAGTCTGAATGATTAGAATGCCAGAGAAGAGATTTTTCATTATAGTTCAATAAATTAATGATTGATTAAAATTCAAAAATTATTCATAAACTATAAAAATCAAGATGCTGATGTAACAACAGAAATTAATTTTATCAATATAATTTCAACAATAAGAATTAATTTTATTTTAATATAATTTCAATTTACCAGAATATTTATTTATATGCACAGAAAACTATTTTTAAAACCGTAAATGAAACAAGTACATATCCACAAACTAATTTACATCCCTGCGTATTTACGTATATCGTAAGTCTGCACTGCAGTAGAACATTTGATAGTACTGTACAAAGTAACAAATATGATTCTATTGCTCCGATGAGTGGTAGCACAGCTGCGCAGGGCCTGTGAAGCATAGTATGTGTATAGTATGCAGCATAGTAATGAAATAATAAAAATAAGCAAATATAAACATACTATCAGGTTTTACCGCCAATTGTAAACTTGTATGTAATTAAAATTGCATATATGAAACCAAACTTGGTGTCATTAGAAAAAAGTGTAAAGTTGGGGTTTTGCAGGGCACTTCAGAAGTCAGGGCCCAGGGTGCACACCCAGTGCGCCTGCCGTTAAACCTGCCTCTGCTGGTTAATAAAATTATATAGTTCTCAGTTGTATATCACCGTTTATCTCCCCTAATCCTTCTTCTATTTCCGCCTCTCTTCTTTCCCTCCAATTCTATCACTTAGTTTGATATATAATTTTAATAAAGGGTCTTTTCTTTTATCTGTACTCTCATTCTTCCTTGCCAGCTTTAAGCATGTATTTTCTGTGTGACATATGCTGAATAAATACTTATAGGATTGAATTCCAAACTAATGTGGTGGCCTTTCGACAAAGACATAGAGAAACCCAACCGAGAATGACTGAAATCTCATGATTATTTATATGACGGCGAGTCCAAACACAGAGGTAAATGGCATATTTCTGAAATAATGTGAACAATTACATTTGCAATAATAGCTCAGTTAATGATGTCTTTTTTCTGTTTTAAGAGGGCATTCCTTGGTTCTTCCTTTTCCTCTGTAGACATGTCTTCATGTCTACAGCTAGAAGGAAGTTAGTTCATACTTATTTTTAATACAATTTTTAGAAATAAATCCTTTGATTCTTACTTTTGAACTTCAGGAATCCAACAGTATTCATGCTTTTGAGAAGCTTTATTAAAGACATAGTTAAGAAGTTAATACTAGGAAGTTTGATATGAAAATGGAAAGCAGTCTGGCTCATTACACTCTAATTTACTGTTCTGTGTAATTTATTGTATCTGTATCTGTGAGTTCAATTGTTTTTTGTAGAGATCAATGAATTTTAGGCAAGTGTATGGATTTTGTGTATGTCAAAGGATGATACATTCTCCTTTGCAACAAAGAGATTTATCTGTATCATGCTGTCAAATTTGTTACAATAATTACTACTGCAAACAAAAGGAAATTTGGCCTTAAAAAAAAAGAAAGTAATAACTTTGTAAACAGTTACCTAAATTGAGATGAGAATCTGAATTGGTAATGTAGCTAAAGCAGTATTGATAGGCACATGTTTAGATTGGACTAATCATTGAAAATATCTGGGAAATAAATGACTACATTTTAATTACCATGTCTAAATGACAACACTTGGGGGAAATTACAAGGTTTACTCCTAAAAGTAGAACTTAAATGTTACTTATAGATTAAAAGAAGCCAAGACAAAAAATTTCTAGCTGAATTAAAAATTATTTTGTTAATTATCACATTGTCATTTAACATAAATCAATAAATGCACCAGAAAACAAATATATAATCTGTTTTTTACTATTTCAATTCACCTATATAAAACAAATGGCAAATGACTTACATTTTTACTAGTTAAAAATCAATAGAAATGTTTATCACTTAGAGGCAGGGCTTACTATATTCGATTTGTGGGAAGCCCAAAGTATTTCACTAGCTATTATCAGATAACCACTTGTATACAAATCACCTTGATTGGTTGTTTATTGTGTTGATTTGCGGGCTCTTTCCCTGACTTACTAAGTTGAAATTTGGTGTATTTGAACTGAAATTCTGCAATTCTAGCAGATATCTCTGCTTTTTCTTTGAAACTGGGGTTTGAGAATTACTGTTTTAGAAGATAGAAGATTGCATGTTTGATTTTTTCCTATTAACTTCAGGCATATTTATTAACCAGAATGACTCATTATAAAAATGATAACAAAAGACAAATGGAAGAAAAAACTCCACAGGCTATAAGAGAATGTGATACTAAAGGGAGAAGAAGAAAGAGACGCAATACTTTTCACTCATTTGTTCAAGAAATATTTATTGAATGTCCATTGAGTGGCAATGTTCTAGAAACTGATGTTCAGCATTCCTTTAAAAAAGCAAAAACGTGAGCCCTTATTAATTTCACACAAAAAATTCAGACAATAAAACATAGTAAACTAGAAAGTATTTTAGAAGGTAATAAATATGGAAAGAAGAATAAAGTAAAACTGGATAAGAGGAACCAAGATTGCTGGGCAGAATTGGTAATAGTATAATTTTTTATTGTATTTTTTCCATTATCATTGTGGTTTTAATGCATTTCTCTGATGATTAGTGATGTTGATCATCTTTTCATGTGTATACTGGCCAGCTGTATGTCCCTTCTGGAGAAATGCTTATTCAGGTCCTTTGCCCATTTTTTAATTGGGTTCTCTGCTTTTTTGGTGTTGAGTTTTATAAGTTTTTAATAAACTTGGGTTATTAACCACTTATCAGATGTATCTGAGAATATGTTCTCCCATTCTGTGTGTGTGTGTGTGTGTGTGTGTTTGCTGTATATATTTGCAGATGACATATACTATATAGAGAGAATCCTATGGGCTCCACCAAGTAACTACGGGAACTTATAAATGAATTAATCAAAGTAGCAGGATGCAAAATTAATATCCATAAATCAGCTGCATTTTAATTTGCCAATAGTAAGATATAAAGAAGGAAATTAAGAAAACAATTTCATTCACAACTGCTATAAAAGCATAAAATACAGAAACTAAGATGGTGGAGGAGTGAGGGGAGGCTGTGATTGCTTGTTCCCAAGACCTGTCTGTAGTTTAGGCTAATGTGGACAGAGAACCTCAGTTAACATCTGGATACTGGCAGAAGTTGAGCCTTAGTGCTGCTGGCAGCAGAGGAGACTGTCTCAGAGTGACCTGTCTGGTGAGGATCGCAGAGGAGAAAAGGGTGAGATGTGAGTTCTGGCTGGATTGACTCCCTGAGTTGCGTCTGGCAGTTCACAGAGATTTTTAGTGACCCTCGGTTTCCCTTGAGGAGAATCAAGGGTGGAGAGCGATTCACTGCCCATTGGCAGAGCCAGGAGTGGGCCAGGTGGTGTCTGGCTCTGAGAGGCAAGGAATAGCATAGTGTGTGTGTGTGTGTGTGTGTGTGTGTGTGTGTGTGTGTGTGTGTTGTTTCTTTCTTTCTTTTGATTGTTTTCTGTAGACCAGGGAGGAAAGGCTAGAGGTGGGGAGAGATTCTTGAAGAATGGACCTGCAGGAGTGTACTCACCCACTCCCCAACCCTGTCCCCCGTCACATGAGCACACTCATGGCAGTGCCCCAATCCACTCATCCAGGTGCACAACCATCCTGGCTGCTGGCATGCAGAAGCACCCAAAGTCGACCTGCCCCTGGCCTGCACGAGGGAGCGCACTCACCCCTGGCTGAGATCAAAGGAGGGAGAAGTGAACTAGAAGCTCTTTGTAAAAGTTTTGGGCATTGGCTCTGGAGAAAGAGTTGAGAGAAAAGCAGATGAGATCCCCAGTGCTACAGGAAAAATCTCTTAAGCAGACTACTTCCCTCCAAGTGGCATTAGCCGGGGGCAGCAGCACAACAACTAATAACACGAAGGTCACACAACAAAGGCAGGAAATAAAAGCAGGTCAATCTAAGAACAGAACAGAAACAAGAAGAACAACCCAAAATGGGGAGAAGGAGAAATAACACCCCAACAAAAGAAAAAAGAAATTTCCAGAAGGAAGGATAGATGAAATGGAGGCAAGCAAACATCAGACAAGGAATTCAAAACAATGGTAATAAGAAACCTCAATAAACACAACAAACTCGGAGAAAAACACAACAAACTTCAGGGGGACTATAAAGAACTCCAGGGAAACTACAAAGAACTCCAGGGGAGCTACAAGGAACTTACTGAGAACTACACCAGCATGAAAAAGGACATAAAAACTATCACTAACAGCCAAGAGTAAATGAAGAATACAATTTTTTGAACTGAAGAACACAATAGAAGCAATCAAGAGCTGGCAAAATGAAGCAGAGGACCAAATCAGTGAGCTGGAGGACAACGTAGAAAAAAATTCCTAGACAGTGCAACAAAATAAAAAAAAAAGACTGAAAAAGAATGAAGAGGGTTTAAGAGAGCTTCAGGAAAACATGGAACTAAACAATATCCATATCAGAGGGATACTAGAAGGAGAAGAGGAGGAACAGGGGATAGAAAACATGATTGAAAAAGTAATGACAGAAAACTTCCCGAACATGAGAGAAAAAGTCTCACAAGTACAGGAAGCACAGAGGGTCCTAATGAAGATAAACCCAAGGAGGCCCACTCCAAGGCATATCATAATTAAAATGACAACATTCAAATACAAAGAGAGAATCCTAGAGGCAGCAAGAGAAAAACAGCAAATAACATACAATGGATCTCCAATAAGGTGACCAGATGATTTCTTAATAGAAACACTACAAGCCAAACGCGAATGGCAAAAAAATATTTTAAGTGATGAAAAACAATGGCCTACAACCGAGACTATTCTAAACAGCAAGGCTCTCTTTCAAAAAAGAAGATGAAATAAGGAGTTTCCCAGACAAAGAAGACTAAAAGAATACATCTCCACCAAACTAGCATTGCAATAGATGCTAAAGGGCCTGCTTTAAGAAGAAGAAGAGAAAGGGAGAGAAACACAGGTATGAAGGGAAATAAATAAATACCTGTCAATAATAACCTTAAATATAAATGGAATAAATGTGCCAATCTAAAGACATAGGGTAGCAGAATGAATAGGAAAACATGACCCACATCTATGCTGTCTACAAGAAACCCACCTCAAAACAAAATATCTACACAGACTAAAAGTAAAGGGATAAAAAAAATTATTCCAAGCAAATGGACATGAAAAAAGCTGATATAGTAATACTTATATCAGACAAAACAGATTTCATAGCAGAGGTCATAAAAATAGACAAAGAAGGACATTTCATAATACTTAAGAAACAAATCCATCCAGAAGGTATAACCCTGGTAGGCATGTATGCACCAAATATAGGTTCATCCAAATATATAAGGAAAATCGTGAAAGACTACAAGAAGGATATCGACAGCAACAAACCCACAGTAGGGAACTTCAACACCCCATTTTCAACAATGGACAGATCTTTGAAGCAAAGAAACTCCAAGAATATTGAGGCATTGAACAATACTTTACATCAAATGGACTTAATTGATTAATATAAACCTTTTCACCCCAAAGAAGAAAAATATACATTCTTTTTAGGTTCAAATGGAAGATTTTCAAAAATAGACCACATGGTAGGACACAAAACAAGCCTAAACAAATTCAAGAAAACTGAAATTATTTCAAGCATCTATTCAGATCACAATGGCTTGAAACTGGAAATTAACCTCAAGGAAAAAAAATCAAAGACACTCTAACTCATGGAGAATAAATAACATCTTCTTAAATAATGAATGGGTTAACAATGACACCACGGAAGAAATAAAAATGTTTCTGGAAACAAATGATAATAAACACACAACAGCCCAAAACTTATGGGACACGTGAAAGCAGTACTGAGAGGAAAGTTCATAGCAATACAGGCTTACCTAAAAAAGGATAGAAGAATCTTAAGTAAAAAATCTAACTCTACAGCTACAGGAACTAGAGCATTAACAACAAACAAAGCCTAGAGTGAGTAAAAGAAAGGATATCACCAAATTTAGAGCAGAATTAAATGACATAGAGACTAAACAAACAATTCAAAAGATCAATAAAACCAGGAGCTGGTTCTTTGAAAAGATAAAATCGACAAGCTTTTATGCAAGCTCATCAAAAAGAAAAAAAGATGAGAGAGAGAGAGAGAGAGAGAGAGAGAGAGAGAGAGGTCCCAAATAAACAAAATCAAAAACAAAAAAGGAGAAATCACAACTGATACCACAGAAATACAAAAGATTGTAAGAAATTACTACAAACAACTGTACAGCAAGAAATTTGACAACCTAGATGAAAAGAATAAATTTCTGGAAACATATAATCTCCCAAAACTGAATCAGGAAGAAGCAGAAAGCTTAAATAGGCTAATAACAACTAGTGAAATTGAAGCAGTAATCGAAAAAATCCTGGCAAACAAAACCCCTGGACCGGGTGGCTTCACAGGCAAATTTTACAAAACATTTAGGGAAGAACTAATGCCTATCCTTCTCAAACTATTCTAAAAAATCTAAGAAGAGATAAGACTCCCAAACTCTTTCTATGAAGCCAGTATTACCCTAATTCCAAAACCAGGTCAAGACACAACAAAAAAAGTAAACTGCTGGCCAATATCGCTGATGAACATAGATGCTAAAATCCTCAACAAAATATTGGCAAACTGCATCCAACAACACATTAAAGAGATCATACACCATCATCAAGTGGGATTCATCCCAGGGATACAAGGATGGTTTAATATTCACAAATCAATAAATGTAATACATCACATAAACAAAATAAAAGACAAAAATCACATGATCATATCAATAGATGTTGAAAGTGCATTTGATAAAGTACAACACCCATTTGTGATGAAAACTCAGCAAAATGGGATAAGAGGAAGCATACCTCAACATAACAAAGGCCAATATGAGAAACCTGAAGCCAACATCATACTCAATGTGCAAAAACTGAAAACATTGTCCCTGATATCAAGAACAAGACAAGGATGTCCACTCTCTCCACTCCTATTCAATATAGTCTTGGACGTTCTAGCCACAGCAATCAGACAAGAAAAAGAAATAAAAGACATCCAAACTGGAAAAGAGGAAGTAAAACTGTAATTACTTGCAGATCAGCTGATATTATTCATAGAAAACCCTATAGACTCCACGATAAAACTACTTGACCTAATAATTGAATTTGGCAAAATATCAGGGTATGAAGTCAATCTTCAGAAAATGAAGCCATTTCTGTATACCAACAATAAAATATCACAGATAGAAACTAGGAAAAAAATCTCATTTACTATAGCAACAAGAAAAATAAAGCACCTAAGAATAAATTTAACCATGGAGATAACAGACCTGTACTTGGAAAACTATATAACACTGAAGAAAGAAATTAAGGAAGATACAAATAAATGGAAGTATATACCATGTTCATTAGTAGGAAGAATCAACATCATTAAAATGTCCATACTACCCAAAGCAATTTATAGATGCAACACAATTCCTATTAAAATACCAGAACTAGAACAAATACTTTAAAAATTTATATGCAACCAAAATAGACCCCAAATAGCTGCAGCAATCTTGAGAAAGAAGAACATGGTAGGAGGAATCACAATACCTGATATCAAACTATACTACAAAGCCACTGTAGTCAGAACAGTCTGGTACTGGCATAAGAACAGAGATGTAAATCAATGGAACAGAATAGAGAACTCAGAAATAAACCTGGGTCTATATGGTCAACTAATATTTGACAAAGGAGGAAGGAACATCAAATGGAATGAAAAGAGCCTATTCAACAAATGGTGCTATGAGAATTGGACAGGGGCATGCAAAAAAAAGAAACAAGACCACCAACTTATACCCTACATAAGAATAATTTCAAGATGGATCAAAGACTTAAATGTAAGATGTGATACCATAGGAGTCCTAAAGGAAAACATAGGCAGGAAAATTTCGGATATCTCACGTAGCAATATTTTTGATGCTATATTTCCTAAGTCAAGGGAAATAAAGAAAAGAATAAACAATGGGACTACATCAAACTAAAGAGTTTCTGCTCAGCAAAAGAAAACATCATAAAGGTAAAAAAGAAACCAACCATAAGGGAAAACACATTTTCCAATGATACCTCAGACAAGGGGTTGATCTCCAAAGTATAGTAAGAACTTACATGTCTCAACACCAAGAAGACAGACAGCCCAATTAAAAATTTGGCAAAGAACCTGAACAAACACTTCTCCAAAGAGGACATAATAGAGGTTCCATAGGCATATGAAAGAATGCTCAACATCACTAGCCATCAGAGAGATGCAAATTAAAACCACAATGAGATACCACTTCACACTGGTCAGAATGGCCATCATCAACAAATCAACAAACAAGTGTTGGCAAGAATGCAGAGAAAAGGGAACCCTAGTGCACTGCTGGTGGGAATGCAGACTGGTGTAGGCACTATGGAAAACAGTATGGAATTTCCTCAGAAAACTAAAAGTGGAACAACCTTTTGATCCAGCAATCCCATTGTTATGATTACACCCAAAAAATCTTGAAACACCAATTTCAAAGAACCTATGAACCCCTATGTTCATAGCAGTGCTATTTACAATAGCCAAGTGCCAGAAACAGCCTAAGTGCCCATCTCCAGATGAGTGGATCAAAAATCTGCGGTACATTTACACAATGGAATACTATGCAGTAGAAAGAAAGAAGGAACTCTTACCATTTGCAACAACATAGATGGAACTAGAGAGAATTATGTTTAGCAAAATAAGCCAGGCAATGAAAAACAAATATCATGTGATATAACCTAATACAGGAAACTAATGAACAACACAAACAAAAGAGCAAAATTGAACCAGAGTCATGTAAACAAGGAGCACACTAACAGTTACCAGAGGGGAGGGAAGGAGGGAGAGAAGGGGGATAAATAAGGGAAGGATCTAGTCAAGGAGCTAGTATAAATGGCCCATGGACATGGACAATGTAGTGGGGGTTGACTGTGGGAGAAGGGATGGACTTGGTTGTTGGGGGGAAGCATTGGGGGAAAAAGTGGGGCAACTGTAATAGAAAAACAATAATTTTTCTTAAAGCATAAAATACCTGGGAATAAACCTAACCACAAATGTAAAAGACCTGTACTCAGAAAGTTATAAGGCACTGAAGAAATTGAAGAAGAAACATATAAATGGAAGCACATACCATGTTCATGGATAGAAAGAATTAACATAATTAAAATGTCCATACTACCCAAAGCTATAGCTTCAATGAAATTCCTGTGACATATCTCACAGAACTAGAATAAATATTCCAAAAATTTATATGGAACCACAAAAGGACCCACATAGCAACAGTAGTCTTGAGAAAGAAGAACAAATTTGGAGGAATCATGCTAGCTAATATCAAAGTATAATACAAGTCCATAATAATCAAAACATTATGGTACTGTCATAAAAGCAGACACATAGATCAATGGAACAGAATAGAGAGGCCAGAAGGAAAAGCACAAAACACTTTTATAGTCAATTAATATTCAACAAGGGAAACAAGCACATACAATGGGCTAAAAAGATAGTTTAGTTAATAAGTGGTCTTGGGAAAATTGAACAGATATGTGGAGAAAAATGAAACTACACCACCTTCATATACCACACTCGAAGTCTTAAATGTTTGATCCAAAACCATAAAAATCCTAGAAGAAAATCTCTGTAAAATGTCAGAAAAACTCTGTAAAATCTTGGACATTGCTCAAAGTGATATTTTACTTGATATATCTCTCCTTAGGTAAGGGAAACAAAAGGAAAATAAATAAACAAATAGGACTAGTACATGAAACCAAAACCTTTTGCATAACAAAGGAAAACATCAATAAAATAAAAAGACAACCCACAGAATGGGAGTACATATTCTCATAAACATCTGATAAGGGGTTAATATCTAAAATTCATAAAGAACTTATAAAACTCAACACCGAAATAATAACAATAATAATCCATTTAAAAAATCATCAAAGGACCTGAATAGACACATTTTCGAAGAAGACATACAAGTGGCCCTTGGACATATGAAAAGATGCTCAACATCACTAGTCATCAGAGAAATGCAAATTAAAACCACAATGAGATATTATCTTACACTGGTCAGAATGGCTATCATCAATAAATCAATGAACAAGTGCAGGCAAGGATGTGGAGAAAGGGGACCCTTTCTGCACTGTTGGTGGGAATGTAGACTGGTGTAGCCACTGTGGAAAGCAGTATGGAGATACCTCAAAAAATTAAAATGGATCTGCCTTTTGACATAGTAACCCCACTTCTGGAAATGTATGCAAAGGAAACAAAACACTAATTCAAAAGAACATAAGCTCCATATGTTCATTGCAGCATTATTTACAATCACTGAGATATGGAAGCAGCTCAAGTGTCCGTCAGTAGACAAGTGGATCAAACAACTATGGGACATTTACACAATGAAATACTACTCAGCCATACAAAAGAAGAAAATTTTACTTTTTGCAATAGTATGGATGGACCTGGAGAAAAATATGCTAAGTGAAAGAAGCCAGTTGGAGAAAGACAAATATCATGATTCCACTTACATGTGGAATGAAATGAACAAACTGAACTAACATCAAAATAGAGACAGACTCAATGACAGAGAGCAGGATGACAGGTGAGGGTGGGTATGAAGAGGAGGGATCAAGCAAAAAAGAAAAAGAACTCATGAACATAGACAACAGTGTGGTGATTGCTGGGGGAGGGGAGTATAAGGGGACTAGATGTTAATTGAAAAAATACAATAAAAAATAAAAGCTGCACCAGTTGTTTCTCAAACTGATTTAGATTATGACTTAAATATTTTGAATTTTACTAATTTGCACGTGGAAGCCTCCAAGAAAGCACCCAGTGTTCTGTACCTCCTGGTATTTTCACCATCCAATTTTTTCCCCACAGTAAACAGGATGACTTTTGGTGTAACTGAAGGAGTGTAACGTCCAAAGCTGAGTCATAAAAGACATCAAAGTTTTCATATCGCTGTTTCTTTTGATCCTTTTGTTTCAGGAGAAGCCAGCTGCCATACCATAAGGAAATGAGGCCTCCTGTGAAAAGGCACCTGAGTAAGCCATCTTGGAAGCAGACCATCCATTCTACGGCAAGCCAATAGAAGACTCTAGCCCGGACCATCATCCTGTTTGCAAACTAATGAGGCTCTGAGGCAGAAACACACACCTAATCCATTCCTAAATTCCTGACTGAATGACTCGCTATGAGTTCATAGATATTTATGAACTATTTTGCAGGATAACCTGTTACACATAAGTAAAAATAAAAATGAAGTAAATCTTTCCCAAGAACCATTCCTTGCCCTTAAAATGTGTGATATATTTATTTCTCAAATCTATTATTTTTTGTTAAAATCATTCTGTTGACTCCTAAAAATTAATTATTCTATGGGCTGACACTATTTCACAAAGAGGATCGGGTGACTGCAGGTCCAAATCTTGTTCCAATTCATTTGGTGCTTTTGTGTCATTTCTGTAAAGAAATTCTGGATATTCAGTGCTTTCCGTTTGCCTCATTTATAAAATTGTGATATCACATGAAACTTCCAATAAAGCCTAAAACTAAAAGAGAAAACCCTTTCCTTCTTGTAGAATGGAAAAAGTCTCTGCTTGCGTCAAATTTATTTGATGATGTTTTAAAAAAGATTTTATGACTCTTAAGCACCTAGAATTTAACACAACAAAAATATGGCCTAATGTGTTATTGGTAATATATAATTATATAATTAAATACTACATAGAGGAAATAATTCATTAGAGCCAGACTGATACAGTTTCATTTACATGCTAGTCTGATGAAATAATTCTGATTTCCTTGTCTATAAATTTTTTAAATTAAAGTCATCTTCAAATGTTGTTAAGGAATAACATCCATTAGGAATGGTTGTTGGTTTTAACTATTTTTATGGCATTTAAAAAATATATTGACTTAATTTTTTTCTTCTTCTGTTTCCACCTTTCTCTTTTCCAACATTCAAAGAGTGTCTCAAGAGAAGACTCTGATGGGGAAGAACACAGAGAACATCTGAATATTTCCACATATTTGCTTTGAAAATGCCTAAGCTCTTGGGAGAACAGAAATTCATTGTGTAAATACAATTTTATGAAAAAAAATGTAAATGTTTTATCTCCTGTACTACAGAAAAAGATTTTCAGAATTGAATAAGAAGAGATACAGAAACATCAATAAGATACTAATGAAACCAGGGGGGGAAAAAATCCTGTACCACATTTCCCTGGCTCAAGCTGGGGGAGTAGAAGGCCCCTGATAAAGATTTAAGGACCTGAGGGGAAAGAAAACTTTTCCAAGGAATGGGTGCACCCTGTCCCTGCTTACACTGGAAGACAGAATAAATTGATGTAGTTGGGAAATGAGGTATTTGGATTGGTTGAGGGCCTTTCGTGTGGGTGGGGCTGAATGGTCATTGGCAGGCATATAAATTGTGTCTGATACATTCATTGCATTATTAAAAAAACAAAGTATATTTCTTGAACATCCATGTATATTGTGAAATAACATTATATTTTTATAATAATGGAAATAATGATAAAGTAATATTTATTGACTGCTTACTAAACACCTATCTGAAGCTGTGGGCATTACTGATATTCCTATTTTACCAATAAAGAAGTAATGGTTTAGAGAAGTTATTAGTTTGATATTACAGTTAATAAAGGCCTAGA
Organism: Furipterus horrens; assembly: GCF_987537825.1. Classification (NCBI taxonomy): domain Eukaryota; kingdom Metazoa; phylum Chordata; class Mammalia; order Chiroptera; family Furipteridae; genus Furipterus; species Furipterus horrens. Next base: position 146,348,769 of record NW_028327175.1, on the reverse strand, counting down.
AAAGCAAATATGTGTTCACTAGCACATTTCCTGGTGTGTCTGAGCACACACAGAGATTTCTTTATTCTTACTGTTATCTTAGAATCTCCATATTTTTCCGTTTTAGAGTTCAGAAGAAATTAGACATAAATTGCCCAGTTATAAGATCAGATGTTGATGATTTAAGTCTTATTTGGGGGCCTTTATGAAATTAACTTTTTTACATTGTATACTGTTGTCGAATTAAGATGATCCTTTCTCTACTTAAACATACTAGGAACATGAACGTCACTCCTGTTATCATACCATGTTGAATTTCACTTTTTCAAAAAATTCTTATGTTGGTTAGAAAACAGTTTAAATGTAAATTTTATCCACTGACCCAATTCTGCTATGTAGCATAGCACAGTGGAGATTCTATTTGTTTTTCTACATGCCAGTTATTCACATATTTAATTATTCTTTGCTTTCCTTTAGATGGCCTTAAAAGTCATGACTTCAGGAATCCTCCTTTCTTTGGTCCCTATATTTTGGAAATGTCTTTGTTGCTGTTGATTTTTTTTTATATGTGTTTATTTGCTTTTCTTCATTATACTAAAACACAGTAGTTTAGACAGCATAAAGATTGGCACAGACAGGGCATGATATGATTATAATTTTGATATGGATCCCAACCATATTAATGCCTTCTGAGATAACTTTTTCTTGTGACAAAGTGGATTATACTGCTGGCTAATATTAAATTATAGCAAATCAATATTTATAACCATATTTTTCCATATTAACAATTATAAAATCCTGCTACCCTTTTTGTACACTGAAACACTCTATTTTTTAGCCTAACTACAGGATTTTGTTAAGGAAGTGACAGTTTTAATCACAACTCCTGAGCAACAAGGAGAATGTACTTTTGGAGAGACAACGTGGTACCATGATTACACACCTGCACCCTGGAGCCAGACTTCTTGGGTTGAACCCTTTGTCCCCATTAAGAAAGGGTGTAAATGTTGGAAGACATGTGTCTCATGTCCTCATCTAAACAATGGGGGCAATTATAGATGCTTCATAGAGTTGTTACAAGTCTTATATGGTAACACATTTTTTAAAAAAGCATTTTGGCATCATCTTTGGCCTTAAAAATGATCATAAGTTTTATTCTTCTCCAAGTGACTGTAAACCCTTCTAGAAAGTGAAATACCAACTTTAGACTGTGTTGAATTAACAGTATTTGATATTTGACCTCAAAAAATACTAACAATTATTAGTTTATATTAATGACTATTTAACTGAATGTTCTATATATGTCACTTCCTTGAAAACTCACTGTAATCTTCTAAGAAACTTATTCCCATTTTTTCAGATGAAAACACTGAAATTCTAACAATTTAAGTCACCTGGAAAAATACACAGGTATTAAGTAGCCATCCAATCAAGCTCAGCCTAATTTAAAAATTGTCTAATTGAGCCAGACGACCCAGTACTGATAATATGAGCTTCAGTTTGGGAGCTGGTGGAAAGTTATCCTAGGACTACTGGGAAAGCGAGGAATGCCTATTATAGTTTACTCTGTGGACCCTCCAACCTGGTCTAGATCCACTCTATTTTACAGGTTATGAAATGTTCTTATTCTAGGTTGATAAAACAACCTCTTTCTAGTGATATTCAATAGCCTCTCTTCAAAATATTGGAGTGAAGAAGCAGAAAAAATTTTGAAAAAGATAATAAAAAGAAATATTAATGGAAAATGCAGGTCTTAATTACACATCAAAAAAAAAAAACTTAGAAAATAAAATAGTATAGACTTTCATATGCCAAAGATGGACTACTGTAGTTACTATTGTCAGAGCATACCACTTGCTATTTATATATAGAGCGCTTGCTTGTCATCCCCTTTTGGAACTTGCCTAAAGTCATGCACCTTTCCAGTGTTATCCTGTATTCAATACTGATCCTCAGGGGATACAAATGTTTGACTCTCTTCCCAGTCTGGAAGAGCTTTGAAGAGTTATCTCATCTTAATGATTGATTACTCATAGGATTGGCTATGACTTCCACAGACATATTATCAGTATTTCACATCATCTTTTACCCAGTCCCTCTTTTATTTCCACAGATGTTGATCTTAAGAACACTTCTAATAGATTTTATGCATGCTAAACTTCATCTCAGAGTTTACGTCCAGTGATCCTGAAAGACTAGAACAAGCTTATATTAGAGTATATTTCCTCTCTAAGCAAACCTTCCACCAAAGAAGCTCTGATATCTATTAATTTTAGTGTGCCACTAGTGGAGTTGTGTAGATTGGAGTAGCACTTCATTGAAATAGATGGTTTTTTTGTTCCATTTTTATTTTCAGTCTTTTTTCAAAATATGTCAAAATGGCTTGATTAGGCTGTCTAATTCTCCTTTAACTTTTTGGTACAATGAAGGCTATTTTTACTTCTAATTTTTGCAAATGCCAGATGATCTTTCTTCTTAATTATTTTCTTGATCATTTATAACCTTGGATCTCAGTCATATATGAAAGATAGTTTTGAAATAGATTTTCTTTTTGTAGCATGGTAGAGAGATTTGGAAATCACAATATTCACATATTTATCCCCATAGAAATATTTAGATACTGCAAATCCAATATAGTTTCCAATTATTTTCGTTTAGAATTACAATTATATATGTCTAAACCTTTTGGCAGAGGTGGATTTATTTCATGCTTTTAAATATATGTTTAACTATAAAAACATCCCTTGTGGTCTGATCTTTCCTAATTCTATAAAATTTATTTCCATTATTACGTAGGTCAAGCCACCATAGAAGAAGAATTTGTTCTATACACTTCTAAAATTTTGTGAGAAGATACAGCATTAGATTTTAATGGCTCAACATAAGCAGGAGGCAAAGGCACGATCTTCTCCTCTTCTGATATAAAGGCTAATAATGCAGAGGGAAGCTGCTAGCCAGATGTCCTCTCCTCACGTTAGGAACAGAACAAGGATAAGTAGGTTTAAGCTCAACATGGGATTCAGAAAAATCACACACAGAAAGTTTCAAGCAGTTAGACTACTCTCAGAGATGACCACTTTTAAACTTCACAAAAAGAAAGCAACCAACCCTTCTTTTGCTACTAACCCTGATTTAAAGAAGATTCTACATTTAACATGAGACAAAATAAGAAAAAGTTGATGTTTAAGAAAATGTGTGTGTACTCTATTAAGTAAACAGGTTATTGGGAATGTCTAAATATAGTTCATGATACATAATATTGATTCAAATTTTAATGATGCAGGTATTTATTGAGTTACTATTTATTTAATTTTATTCTAGGAGCAGGAGTAGGAACAATATTGCCTCTTAAGATTTCTTCTACACATTAATGTTCAATTTCAAGGCTCATTTATAAATAAAATCATGGAACCTAAATTCCCTTTCTCTTCTGCATAAAACCAAAGAAATTGTTATCCAAAAGCCATATGGAAAGTATTGTCAGATATGACTACATATTTATTTCAAAATGTGGTGATGAAAATATATGTGTAACACCTAATGGCTAAAATCAGTGAGATATAATGAGTTTAAATAAATCAATACAAAATACCCAATAGAAAAACTGGAAAAAAAATAGCTTAGTTACCTGACAAATTGGTAAATTTCTAGGTAATGTAAAAATATTATATAACTATTAAAAACAAAAACATATGCTAATAAAAAGAACCTTACCTTTTTAGTTATCAGTCTGGTGAAGTTTAAAAATATTAAGATAAACCAAACATAATATAGAGATACAATTGACTAATTTTCAGACATAAAAAGGAAGTAAATTCTGTCATATTTCATAACATGCATGAACCTTGAGGACATTAAACTAAAGAAAACAAGGCAGTCACAAAAAGACAAAAAAATTAATCCTTGCCTTTTGTCATCTAGTGGTTATGGATTGAACGATATCTTTTAACCCTGTTGCCAAATCTGTTGTCCCCAGAATATAACAAGGATGCCAGCCTGTTACTCAAGCATGCCGTTGTCCGGGGACAGCCAACCGACCTGGAGTCTGCACGATCCTTCCCCATGTGGGAAGGCCACCCTCCCCTCCACACCCCCACTGTTATTAGGGATTTCTGGGCCCAAGGGTAGGTAGGACGACCACCATGTCCAGCTTGAAGCAGCTAGAGGAGCATGAGACCTTTGCCCATTGTCCTTTATAAGATTATAAAGGGTCTTAAATCTGTTATAAAAAATTAATTAATTTTTAAAAAAGAAGAATAATATAGGAAAAGGTGAAGCCAAAGAACATGTATGCACAAACTATAGACATGAACTAAGGGGGGTTGAATTGCTGGGGGAAGGGGGTTACTGGCAGGAGGGAAGCAAAGGGGGAAAAATTGGAACTATCGTAACAACATAATCAATAAAATATACAAAAAGAAAGAAAAAAGAAAACAAGCCAGTCACAAAAAGACAAATACTGTGTATTTCCACTTATTTGAGATAACTAAACCAATTAAATTTGCAGAAAATGAAAGTAGATGGTGGTTACCAGGGCCTGGGAAGAGGTATTAATGGGGAGTTATTTAACAGGTACACAGTTTTATTTTTACAAAATGAAAAAGTTCTGGAGATACATTGTACAACAATGTGAATAAACTTAATACTACTGAGCTGTACACTTAAACATGGTTAAGATAATAAATTTTATGGTTTTTTTTACCATAATTAAAATTTTAAAAACCTCATACATTAAAAAAGTATTAAATTGCCTAATGGAGGAGAAGGTTTTGAATAATAGATATTTTCTTTCATTTTAGGTATACAACTTGATAAAATATTTTAAAATTTCAATTTGGTAATATTTATTATTGAAAATTTGTATTCTATTTTGAATATAAAATACAACTCAGAATTTATCACATATCCTTCCTTACAACAGCAAAAAAGTAGAAACCATTATTTGTACACACTTTTATGGAAATAATATCTATATACATTTATCAGTAAAATAAGTTGCTATAACAGATAAGTCTAAAATTTTAGAGGTTTAATACATTCTCAATCACATAAGTCCAATTGATTATTCCCAATCAGCATTAGAGGAATCTACTCCATTCAGTCAAACAGAGAGATCCAAGCTGATGAAGACTTCATCATTTTAAATACGTGGTGCTCTGGTCATTTGTAGCTAATGGAATAGTAAGGAGTACAATGGAGATTTGGGGATAGGAGATTTATATGTCCCATGCCTAGTGTATTTTCTTGTCATCAAAGCCAGGGCACAGCAGCTCTAAGAGGGTTTTTATAAATCCAACTGTATAAGCCTCATTGTAGACCTCCTGAATCAGAGTCTGCATTTTAACATGACCCTCTATTAAATGATAATCATATTAACATTTGCAAAACAATGGTTTAGACAAGGGATAGGCAAAGTACAGGGTATAGGGCCTTCTACACCACAAAAAATTATTTTTAGAAATTAATATTGTATAAGGGAAAGGACATAAAAAACTTCAGAAATTATCTTCTACATTTCTGTTTTAATGGACATGACTTGTTTTCCCCTGTATAAGATTTTGTTTTAAGTTGTACAAAAACTACTACCTCTCCATCTTAGTGTTCATCTTAATGTTTGCTAATGAATTAACCTGAAGTATATCTGCATATATCAGATTTTTACTCACTGAGTAATTTCCCTGGGTTCACATTTAGATATTATTTTCCTGGAAAAAGAAGAATATATCCACTTTAATAATATTGAAAAAATTCTATATAGAATTATACTAAGTTATATTGAAAAGTATTGTGGCAAAAATTGAAAAAAAATTACAACTAGAGAGAGTAAATTTGCTTTGAGACAACTTTGAAAAATTACAGAGCATGTTGACAATTCAATTGCTTCATTTTTAATTGGAAATACACACTACACACACACACACACACACATGTACCTTGCATTCTTATAGTTGTTGGGGGTTTTGAATAATCATGAAATCGTACTTTATCCAAAGACATTTTATTTTGCTTAATTGCAATACATATGCGCATTATATAATATATACATATATATCACCTTACAGGTGAGGAGACACGTTTTAAAATTTTTTTATTGTAGTTATTATATATACAAAAAAATTTAAAGAGCATTTTCTTTGAGTGGTTGAAAGGTAGAATAAAACATTATATAACATTCAATAATGATAGTTTTGGAGGATTCTTACTCTATACTTTAGTGATCATGAGCAGATGTTTCCTAAGATAAAGAAAAGAAACTTTCTAACATATTACAGTAATAATATTTTAGTATCAGAGAAGGAAAACTCTGATTCCAAAAAACCTCCGCTGCCTTGCGGCATACCTCTTCAGGGGAAGGGCTAAGGGAGTAAACCCCGACAGAAAATCCGGAGCCGGAGTCCCTAAGGCGGTTTGATGTTGTAGTCAACACCGGCAACTCCTGCGGCGCACCTGAAGCCAAGCTGTATCGACTCCGTCTTTCCCTTGGACCCTTCAGCTGCGAAGAGAGGGGGGGTCTGCTGCATGGGCAACAGCAGACTCTCCATATCACCCTGCCCAGGCTCTGTAGCTTCAGCGTCATCACAAGATGTCGATTCAACACGGGAGGAGACAGATACCATGTCACTCCCGAGTCGGACTGCACAGCCATTCTCGGCGGTGCAGATAGACTCTTAAGAAGCTACACCATCGTCTCTCGAGACGGACGGCTGCCAACGACTTTATCCAAAGCTAAAGATGGTTGACAGGTTTCACTACAGGTTTTAGTATTATAATGGCACTTTGAATAAACATATTCACTTTAGTGGTACTATCTTATTTGGAGGTTTATTATATTTAAATATTAATTTTCACAACCAAATTTTTTTAAAAGGGCCTTTCCTGCTTCCATAGTGAACAAATATAAGACAAATAATATTAGAGGTCCCCCTGCTGTCACATAATAGCTGCTGCTAATATTCAAGTGCTAATAATATACCACATATAACATAGCAAAAGCAGTTAAACTTTGAAAATTAGTATCTCGAAATAATTAGAAATATCTCAATTGTTTTAAATCCTTCTTTTTTAGTCTGTAATATATAGTTGGTTATTATTGTAAAATGTTAACTAGAGAGGTCTTTTTTTAGAAGTTGTTTCAAAACAAAAGTTGGGCAGTGTTTCTCTCTAGTACATTCTCTATAGGCTATTATTTAAGATGGCATTTTTCCCCTGGAAAACAAATGCTAGAACATATTTACCATCAAACAGAATTCTTACTTTTATACACTAAAGAGACCTAGGAGTTCAACTCTTTTGAACTGTTATTCCCCAGTGAAAACTTTGAGAGAGGAAAGCAGTTGCTAAATTCATACATCCAGATTGTACCAGAATTGACATCCCAAGCGCGTTGGTTGTTCCACTGTTCCACAGTCTCTGTCCATTATTTATTAGAGTATTTAGTTGAGTTGGTTGGATGAAATTTTGTTTTTCAATCTTTAAAAAAAGTTAAAAAGCAGGGGGAAATTGGAATGAAGCCAATCTTAAAATCCTGGCAACAAACACACTTCAATTATTAATTTCATATGCTGTATTTAAAAAAAAGAATAGGATAATTCTAATTTTGAGTATAATGACCACAGTTATTAGTTTATTTGTCTATTGTATTTTTCATGACCATTTAGTTCCTTTATACTCCACTACCCCCAGCAGTTCCCACACTGTTGTCCATGTCTATGAGTCCTTTTTCCTTTTTGCTGAATTCCTCCAACCCCTCTATCCACCACCTGCTGCCGTCCTGCTCTCTATCTATGAGTCTGTCCCCATGGTCCTTGTTAGTTCCATTTGTTCATTAGATATCACAGGAATGAAATCATATGGTACTTGTTTCTTTGGCTTGTTACTCTTAGCAAGATGTTCTCCAGGTCCATGCTGGCTGTTACAAAGGGTAAAATTTTCTTTTTTTTTTTTTTTCATGTCAAGTAATATTTTATCGTGTAACTTTCCCATTGTCATTTTACCCACTCATCTACTGATGGACACTTGGGCTGCTTCCACATATTGGAAATTGTAAATAACACTGCAATGAACACAGGGGTGCTTATGATCTTTTGAATTAGTGTTTTGAGTTCCCTTGCATATATTCCCAGAAGTGGGATTGCTGGGTCAAAAGGTATATTCATTTTTAATTTTTTTGAGGTATCTCCATACTGCTTTCTACAGTGGCTGAATCAGTCTGCATTCCCAACAGTTCAAAAGTGTTCCTCTTTATCCACATCCTCACCTACACTTGTTGTTTGCTGATTGTTGATTTATTGATAATTACCATTCTGATCAGTGTGAGATAATATCTCATTGTGGTTTTAATCTGAATTTCTCTGATGATTAGTGACACTGAGCATGTTCTTATATGTCTATGGGCCATCTGTATGTCCTCTTTGGAGAAGTAGCTATTCAGGTCCTTTCCCCATTATTTTTATTTTGCTTTTCCTTTAATATGCTTTATTGATTATGCTGTTACAGTTGTCCTGATTTCTTTTCCCTTTGTTCCCCTTCACCCAGTAACCCCCCTCCCTCCAGTTGCCCCCACCTGCCTTAGTCCATGCCCATTGGTTGTGCATATAGTTCTTCTCACATCTTCCTATCTATTCCACCCCCTGCTACTATGCATCTTAATTACTATACCATCTCCCTCCCTTTCCCCACTTCCCTCTTCCTGCTGACCTCCCTCATAATGTTCCCCATACCTATAATTCTTTTCCCACTCTTGTTGCCTACTTAGTTTGCCTTTGTTTCAGTTCCCTAGCGTCTGTTGTTGGTTCTTGTGATACAGTTTTCATTTTAATGTTCATAGTTTTGATCCTCTTTCTCCTAGACAAGTCTCTTTAACATTCCATATAACAATGGTTTGGATCTGATGAACTCCTTCAGTTTTACTTTTCCTGGAAGCAATTTCTCTGCCCTTCTATTCTGAATGACAGCTTCGCTGGATAGAGTAATAGTGATGGTAGGTTTTTGTTTTTCATTACTTTGAATATTTCTTGCCAGTCCCTTCTTCCCTGCAGAGTTTCCTTTGAGAACTCAGCTCATAGTCTTATTGGGACCCCTTTGTACATAATTCTCTTCTTCCCTCTTGCTGCTTTTAAGATTCTCTCTTTATCCTTAATTTTTGACATTTTAATTATCATGTGTCTTGGTGTAGTTCTCCCTGAGTCCAGTTTTCTTGGAACTCTCTGTGCTTCCTGGACCTGAAAATCTATGTCTTTCCCCAAGTTAGGGAAGTTCTGCTTCATTATTTTTTCACATAATGTTTCAATTTCTAGTTCTTCTTCCTCACCTTCTGACAACCCTGTGATTCGGATGTTGGCCCGCTTATAGCTGTCCCATAGGTTTCTGAGCCTCTCCTCATTTTTCTCAGTTTTTGTTTCCTCTTTCTGTACTGGTTGACTGTTTGTTCCTTCCCTATAGTCCGATTTGTTGATTTGATACCTGGTTTTCTTTTTCTCACCACTAGTTTCATATGTGTGTTCATTCATTTCAGCAGGACTAGCCTTCATTCCTTCCCCATCTTGTTTAAGATCTGCTGTTAGGTCTGTAAGCATTCTTAGAACCAAAGCTCTGAACTGTGCCTCAGAAAGATTTCCTATCTGCTGCTTTATTATATTAGATATTTGCTGTCTGTTCAGCTGCATCACTGGGATCTCTATCATGATCTGTGTCATTCTGACAGTTTTGTGTTTACCTCTGTTCCCTGGGTGGGGCTGTCACACTTCCTACACTATAGGGGGCAGAGCCCCGTGCACTCATCACAGCCAGGTGACCCTTCTTACCACGCTGTGGCATTTTCTGTGTGGGTGGGAGCCCAAGATGGATTCCTGCCGCTCACTCTCTGCTGAGAGACCGGGAGTCTCCTCCTCCATCCCCATCCCCTCTGGGCCTCACAGTCCAAGACAATGAGGGTCTGCCTTTCCTGGCTTTGGGATCACAAACTGATGGGTCCGGTCTGCAGCCTGGGGTGCTCCCCAGGCACTTCTCACCTCCCCTTAAATATGGGTGTCTATGCTTACAGCCATCCTGTTGCCAATGCCACAGCTGCCATCGTCAGCACAGCTTGACCTCTACACCCCGATTTCGCCGCTCCTACCCTTCCAGATGAGCACCACTTCTTTATAACTTCATATGTTGAACTTCCATTTATTTTCTGGCACTTCTAGTTATTTTTGGTTTTGTGGTAGTTGTATTCCTTCTTAGTTGTGGAGGGAGATGGAGCGCGTCAGTCTAGGCCTCCATCTTGGCCAGAAGTCTCTCCCCATTTTTTAATTGGGTTGCTTGATTTTCTTTTTTGGTGTTGATTTTTATAAGTTCTTTATAAATTTTGAATATTAGTGCCTTCTCAGAAGTATCAGTGAATATGTTCTCCCATTCAGTGGGTTGTCTTTTGATTTTGTTGAGATGATTTCCTTTGCTTTGCAAAAATTTTTTAGTTTGATGTAACATCATTTGTTTTGTTTGTTTATTTATTTTGTTTTTTAAAGGTTTTCCTTATTTTTAGAGAGAAGGGAAGGAAGGGAGAAGGAGAAGGAGAGAAGCATCAATGTTTGTTGTTTGTCATGCACCTGGGACTGGGGACCTGGCCCTCAACCTAGGTATGTGCCCTGTTTGTGAATAGAACCAGTGACCCTTTGGTTTATAGGCCAGTGCTCGACCCACTGAGCCACCTCAGCCAGGTCATGCTATTCTTGTTTGTTTGTTTGTTTGTCTGTTTCCCTTGCCTGGGGAGATATATCCATTAAAATATGGCTACAAGCAATGTCCGAGATTTTGCTGCCTATGGTATCTTCTACAATTTTTATGGTTTTTGGTCTAATAGTTAAGTCTTTGATACATTTTGAATTTATTCTTGTGTGTGGTTTAAGAAGGTGGTCTAGTTTTATTTTTCTTCATGTATCTGTCCAATTTTTCCAGCACCACTTATTGAATAAACTACCTTTAGCCTATTGAATGTGTTTGCCCTTTGTCAAATATTGACTCACTATAAATGTGTGGGTTTATTTCTGGGTTCTCTTATATGTCCCATTGATCTATGTGCCTGCTTTAATCCTAGTACCATGCTGTTTTGACTACTATGACCGTATAGTATACTTTGATATTAGGTAGCATGATTCTTCCAACTTTGTTCTTTCTCAAGATCATCATTGCTATGTGGGGTCTCCTGTGGTTCCATATAATTTTTTTCAAATATTTGTTCTAGCTCTGTGAAATACATAATTGGAATCTTGATAGAAATTACATTGAAGCTATAGATTTCTTTGAGTCGTATGGACACTGTAATGATGTTAATTCTACCTATCCATGAACATGGCATGTGCTTCCCACTTATTTGTATCTTCTTCAATTTCTTTCTTCAGTGTCTTATAATTTTCTGAGTACAGGTCTTTTACATTTTTGGTTAGGTTTATTCCTAGATATTTTATGCTTTTTGTAGCAATTGTGAGTGGGATTGTTTTCTAAATTTTCATTTCTTTTAGTTTGTTATTGTTATATAAAATGCAACTAATTTCTGAATATTAATTTTGTATCCTGCTACTTTGCTGAATTCATGTATGAGTTCTTGTAGTTTCTTGGTAAAATCTTGGGTGTTTCCATGTACAATATCATGTCATCTGCAATTAATGACAGTTTTATTCTTCCTTTCCAGTATGGATGCTTTTTATTTCTCCTTCTTGTCTGATAGCTGTGGCTATGACTTCCAGTACTATGTTGAATAAGAGTGATAAAAGTAGATATTCTTGTCTTGTTCCTGATCTTGAGGGGAATTCTTGTTTTTGCCCATTAAGTAAGATGCTAGCAGTAGGTTCTTCATATATGGCTTTTATTATGTTTCAGTATGTTCCCTCTAATCTCACTTTGCTGAGAGGTTTTATCATAAATAAGTGCAGGGATTTTATCAAATATTTTTTCTGCATCTATTGATATAATCATGTGTTTTTTTATCATTTATTTTGTTTATGTGGTGACTCACATTTATTGATTTGCAAATATTGTACCACCCTTGAATTCCTGAAATAAATCCCTCTTGATCATGGTGTATGATCTTTTTGATGCATTGCTATTTTCAGTTTGCTAATATTTTGTTGAGGATTTTAGCATCTATGTTCATCATGGAATGTGGCCTATAATTTTTTTTTCTTTGTAGTGTCTTTATCTGGTTTTGGAATTAAGATAATGTTGGCCTCATGAAATGAGTTTGGGAGCCTTCCCTCCTCTTGTTTTATGAGATAGTTTGAGAAGGAGAGGTGGTAATTCTTCTCGGAAAATTTGGGCTTGTGTTTGTTGGAAGGTTTCTTTGATTACTGCTTCAATTTTTCTAAGGATAATCTGTCTATTCAGAGTCTCTGATACTTCCTGATTTAGTTTTGGGAGATTTTTTGTTTCTAGGAATTTATCCTTTTCATCCAGGTTGTCCAGTTTGTTGGCATGTAGCTGTTCATAATATTTTCTTACAATTGTTTGTATTCCTTTGGTGTCAATTGTTACTGTTCTTTTATTTCTGTTTTTATTTATTTATTTATTCTCTTTTTTTCTTGATGAGTCTGGTTAAAGGTTTGTCAATCTTGTTTATCTTTTTAAGGAACCAGCTCTTTGATTCATTGATCTTTTGTATCATTATTTTAGGCTCTATTTCATTTATTTCTGCTCTGATCTTTATTATTTTCTTCCTTCTACTCATTTTGGGCTTTGTTTGCTATTCTTTTTCAAGTTGCTTTAAGTGTAAAGTTTGATTGTTTATTTGAGCTTTACTTGTTTTTTGAGATAGGCTTGTAATGTTATGAATTTCCCTGTTAGGATTGCTTTCCCAGTGTCCCACAGATTTTGGATTGTTTTGCCCTCATTTTCATTTGTTTCAAGGTTCCTTTTGATTTCTTCGTTGACCTCATTGTTGATGCATTCATTGTTTAATAATATGTTATTTAGCTTCCATTTCTAGTTTCATGTTGTGATCAGAGAAGACACTTTATATGATTTCAAACTTCATAAATTTTCTGATACTTCTTTTGTGTCCTAACATGTGACCTATCCTAGAAAACATTCCATGAGCACTTGAAAAGGATTAATATTCTGGTACTTATGGGTGAAATGCTCTGAAGCTATCAATTAAATCCATTTGGTATAGTGTGTCTTTTAAGGCTGCTGTCTCCTTGTTGGTTTTCTGCCTGGAAGATCTTTCCACTGAAGCCAATGATGTGTTAAAATCCCCAACTATGTCTGTATTTCTGTTGATCTCTCTCTCTATATTCATCTGCTTTACATATATAGGTGCTCCTATGTAGGGTGAATAAATGTTTACTAGAGTTATATTCTCTTGTTGGATCATTCCGTTTATCATTATGTAGTGTCATTTGTCTCTTACTATAGTCTTGGTTTTAAAGTCTATTTTGTTGGATATAAGTATTGCTACCCAGCTTTTTTTCCCTCTCCATTTTCATGAATTATTTTTTTAACCTCTTTACTTTTAGTCTGTGTGTATCTTTCAATCTGAGATGGGTCTCTTGGAGGCAGCATATATATGGGTCTTGTTTTTTCATCCATTCAGCTACCCTATATCTTTCAGTTGGAGCATTTAAGCTATTTACATTTAAGGTGATTATTGATAGATATGTATTTGGTAGACTATTTTTCTCTTTTTCTTTGTCTTAAAGCAAGCTCTTTAACATTTGTTGCAGTACTGCTTTGGTGTTAACATACTCCTTTAGCTTTTTCTATGAATAAATATTAGAAAAATATAAATATATATTAATTATGATCAAATATTAACAAGTATGCATATGCTTATGATTCATATTAAAGCTATATATTCAGGTATTGCAACATCTATTTTGTGAAAATTAAGAACAATTTTGAAAAGTTGTCTTCATGTTTTCCTGTCTCAAATTTAAATATGAAATATATAAGAAAATATAAACAAGGCTCAGAAGCTACACCAAGTATCTTTTAGCATTCTCTAGCATTAACCCATTTTTCTCTGATTTCATCCTATTTTTCAACTTTGTTAAGAAGGTTTCAACAACTGAGATGTACTAGTGCCTACTTTTTCCTTAGATTAGAAATATTTTGCTTAGGCAACTTCTGTTTATTTAAAAGCACAGCCATCATTGCATATAAGATGACAAATAGCTTTCTAACAATAGTTGACAGTTGTCTGTTTTCTGCCAAGAGAACTAAAGCCCTATCTTTCAGCAGAATATTTCATTATATATTCAATGGAATTATTCATGAAGATGCAATTTGCCTTCTGTGAGAAAGGTCAGATTATAGTTTTGATTAAAACCCTTTATTAGCTTGACAAAGACCATTCTATCATCTCTACCATTTCCCTGGATTCTAAGTAAACACAGTAAACAAAACAAAGATAATATAGAAACAAACAAAACCCCCGGAGTCTGTCAATAATGAAAATAAAGACTTCAATTTCTGTTTTAGGGAAGTGCTAATTAATTAAATAAACTCACTGGGATGAGTTTTATTTTCTCTCTCCAAATGCCCAATACTTCATCTTGATTTTTCACTGTTTTATGGTAGATGTTTTGTAGTTATTTTACGGTTTTTTTAAACGAAGAGTTTCCTATCAATCGATACCAAGTGTCTCCTAAGTTTATCTAAAACTTTAATTTGCAAAAAAGTCTGTTCAAATAATAATTTCATCTGTAAATTTTAATCATGCTGAGTTAAATATCACGAGGACAGCTACTTTATTCCACTTGCCTATTGATTGCTAATACTAAGATCAGCAAAGCTCTCCCCACCCTTATCCATTATGTAAAAACTGAGAATTTTACCATTGTAACATAATCTTTTACTTTTCCTAAGACTGTTAATCAATTAGTTATTATAAGTGATCATTTCTTTGTATAAATACAATGACACAACTGCAGAATTTATACAAAATTTAAATTATTAACTGTCTCAAATATGATTGGTAACTATAATGTGTGCCCCAAATCCCACACATCCTTACACATTTTTCCTATTGCTCTTGCAGAATATTTCCCTATATTTTTCATGATAGGTATGGGTAAATGTGGTAAATTGGATCCATGGGAGCATTAATTTAGTACACTGGATAGCCTAATATCATTGGGAGGAAAAACTACATTTATAATTCTCAAAAACATTTTCATTACACAAGTTCAAAACAATCTTTTATTGACAACACCAACTCTTGATTCATGATCTCACATTTTTTGTCATTGTCAAACCTTCCCTAGACGACTTCTTAGCCTTGCTCTCAAGTTAAAACTGCATTGGTTAGCCTGTTTCCTCACTTTTGCCATCACTGGTAACTAGCTTTTCTCATTTTAATGCTAACATTTGGAAGACGTATTATTATAACTCTTAAAAATCTAACATTGGTCAAGACATCTTATGGGATTATGATGGCCAAGACCTTTTTACATAATTAGCCAGGCTCCAACTTGCACTTTCTGGCACATTTCACTTTCATGATTCAACTATACCAGTATGTGTGGTCTTCTTTCTTCACTTCTTTCAAACATGGAAATTCTTCATTTTTGTTTCCTCTTTACCTTATGTAGCAGAGCCACTCAACATTGTCCTTTAAATATTCATATACCTCTTTGTGTGCTATAATTCCCTCCTCTCTTTAACTTTTTAACTAATATAAATGTCATTTACTTTCTATTTGAGTATGTCTATGTCCTACTATTACTTCTATTGGAGCATAATGCATATAAAATAATAAAATGTGATATAATGATTTTATTTTTATCATATCTCATCATGATGATATAGACAAACTTCTTTGCCCTATGAATTCTTATTTCCCCAAATTGATGGACATTGACTAATAACAATTTTATTATTCATATGGATCTATAGGTAAATTTATCACATAAATATTTTTCCTATACCTCCTGTCTAAATTTTCAAGATTTTGACAGAAAAGGAGAGTAAATTTTATTTAAAAATATCTGCTCATATTTCAGAATACAGAAAATTCAGAAAAATAAAAATAATGTGTTTATGGAAAATAGAGATATTTTAGAAATATGGTATATCACAGTATAACAGGGCTCAGCATTATATTTGGCATGTAAAATCACACAAATTTGACTCAGTGCAGCTGTTTCCAAAAGAATCCTTAAAAATGCATCTAAAACCAATTCATATGAAAAATGTAGAGTAACAAAAACTTATCTGTTCATATAGGATAGGTATTTCTTAACCATACTGTTACTCGTTACTCTCAACTATCTGGATTGCTTTGTAATAAATTCTTAAGAAAATAATAAAAAATTAGATGTCATTTTTATATCTCATAAAATATACTATATCTAGTTGGAGTCAAGTTGTCTTAACTCTTTATTTTTTTATATAATTTTACCTTATAGAGTGCTTTAGAGAATAGGAAGATTATACCTGAAGATACAGGTTTCAGGTATCAGTTATAAAAATCAAAAGATGAGACAACACATTTCACATTTCAACAATGAGTTTAAACTGGCCTCCTTTCCTTTAGACAGGTCATATGCTTTCCAAGTTACCAATGTCCTCACTACTGCCCACACTGAGGTTTAACACCATTTGGCATTTAGAAATATTTGTTCCTGGTCTACCTCTTCATCGCTACTTGCCTTTTAAAATCTTGGTGATCCCTAGTCTAAAAGTACTTGAAATTGTGCCCCTTAATTGCAAACTCCTAGTTTTTCTTTTAACTTCTAATAGTATATTCAAAGTCTTTCATTATTAAAAAAAAAAGCTAAATCATCTTAATTGCAGTTGACTAATATCCTCTGAGATATATTTACAACAATGTATAAAATATTGCTTAAGGTTATTCATAAATTTCAATTAATGAATTTTTTGCAATCAAAATTAGAGCAAATCAAGCTTTAAAAAAATGATTGTGTATTATAAATGCTTACCATTGTAATAACTATTGAAGCTTCATATGTAAATTATTTTTTGTATTTAATCATCAAACCCAATACAAATCTCTGTTAATCAGAATAGGATAAAATACATTGAATCTAATTAGAATACTCAAATACATCTTTAGCAATGAGATATCAGATTTGAACATGTTTATCACAGACATTTACACATGGCAAATCTCTAATACAACCTTTTTGGGAATCCACATCCTCCAAGATATGAATCATTCAGGATGACAAATTGGTATAAAGAATATGTTCACATACTTTTTACAAATAAGTGTATTTCATTATTAGAAATTATATTACTTTTCTAGTGCTGTGCAACAAGTTACCACAAACTTAGAAGTTTAAAACAACATCTTTTACCTCACATTTCTCTGGGTCAGAAGTCCTACAAAGCGTGACTGTATATTCTGTTCAGGGTAGTACAAGGTTGAAGTTCAAGTTTCAGCTGTCTTATCTGGAGGCTGTGGGGAAAATTACACTGCCAAGAACATTTTTATTGTTAAAATAACTCCAGTCTTTGTGTTGTAGGATTGAGGTCCCCACTCACTTGGTGACTGTCTGCCAGTGGCTTTGTGTGCTTCAAGAGGACATTTTCAGGATGTTGTTTTCTATTCATATGACCCAATAGCCAGTTCACAAATGGATGTTTGCTTTATTCTAAGACAGTCTGACTGGAGAAAACTTTCTATTTTATGTAATCAGGATATTCCTAGGTCATCTCCCTATGTTAATGTCAACTGTACTAAAAATGTAACCCAATCATGTGAGTAAAACCATCATCTCCACAGACCCAGGGATTGTACAACATGAGGAAGGGAATGTTGGGGCTTTATAATTCTTCATGCCACAGGAATATTCACAGTTAAATTACATTATCATATCATTATGAATAAATAGTATTAATATTCATAAATAACATAAATGTGTTCCTAAATATAATTCATTCCCTTCCAAATTTGCAATAAGCTCACTTTTTACTTTTTTCACCACCTGGAGTAGTTTTGTTGTCTTTTTTCAAAAATTCTGATTCTAATTTGCCTTAATATTGGGAAAATCAGATTATGAGAATAATAAGATCATGTTTCAAATAAGAGTGCAAGAGTCTTCTGGTATATTAGAGATTCCTTCAATATGTACAATTAAAGAATTTTTAATGTGTCTGAGAACCCTAGTTTTGTTTACTTGGATGCATTTTGACTGTTAATAATTATTTGCCTGTATTCTAGGCATGTGCTCTATCCACTTGGCCATGTAACACAAACAAACGAACTAAATAGGACCAAGAGTAGAATAGTAGTCAGTAGGGGGGACTGGGGAGGGAGAGAAGGGGTATAAGTAAGGGAAGGGTCTAGTCAAGGAACGTGTATAAATGACTCATGGACGTGGACAATGGGGAGGGATATGATTGTGGGAGAAGGGATGGACTGGGTGGGGGGAGCAATGGGGGAAAAATGGGACAACTGTAATTGAAAAACCAAAAAATAAAAGAAATTTAAAAAAACAAATAAATAAATAAATAATACATTAAAAAAATAAAAATAAAAAAATAATAATTATTTGCTTTCCCCTATCATATAACATTGTGGGAGAATTTCTAGGTATGTGATGTATTACTCTTTTACTATATTCTTTATGTTTTGTGTTCTGAATGGTTTTGAGAGTAAAGTATTGGTTCTGACTCATTTTGTCTACTCACTTGAAGCTATCAAGTTTGAGAATTTAGAGAACATAAAAATACTGAGTGCTTGGGAATTTTTAAAGAAATTAATAAATGAATGACATTCCCATAGAAAGGCAGACTGGTAGAATAAAAAAGTCCAAATTTTGGGGTCACCAGGCTTGAATTTATGTCTTAGGTTTAATACTGAGACACTGGGGATAATATTTTATGCCTTTGATTTTTACTTTCTTCCTATGAAATGGCAATGGAAATAACTCTCTGCCTTGTTATGGTAATTACTTAATAAAAATCATCAGTGTAAATAACCACCTTGATATCTGAAGACACATTTTTGTTAAGTAATTTATTAAACATTCTATAATACGTGTCTGAAAATAATCTTCAACACTGCACTACTGCATCTTTGAGAAGATATTTCATTGCTTATCTCATATATATTATCATTCTTCTGTGAAATGTTGGATTTCTCAAGGTTTGTTTTTGAATCTGAGTGACAGACTGGTGGCTGGCATTTACTGAGAGCACTGCATGCTTTGATTAGAATGAGTACTAGAGAGAGACAAGCAGAAAATCTATTTTTTATGCTGGCTTTAAATTCTGGCACAAGTTGGGGGCACCAATGGATGATCTCAGTTCCCCTCAGAAAGTAGCATTCATAATCCTTATCTGTTGAAGTGTTACGAGGATTAGTATTTGTAAAACATTCTGTAAATCCTAGTTTAAAGCTATTTTTATGAGTATCAAAAAATCATTGCACAAGCTTAATTTCCAATTCCACAGAAAAGGCTATGCATGGGCTCTTTATTATTAAATAAATGTGCTGGATGATCCAGCTTAGTGCAATTGTAACAGCTTACTGGTTAATGTAAATTTCATTTTTTATAATGTTTATTAATGGAGACTTTTATACTGCAAAGTGCACAAACAGAAATGATATAATAAAGCTGGGATTTGAACAAGAGTGCTCAAGGCAGTGATTTTAAAAATAATATAAAAAGAATTTTCATTAGAAATTCCCCTTTTTCTAAATCTCTAAAAGTGAAGTTGCACCATATCATGTCTCTCTAGTATTGAGACTTCAATAACATTTAAAATGTATATACATCTCCAACTGTCCATTCTCTGCCATTCACACATGCCATTAGTTTCTGTATGGTAAGTGTATATGAATAATTTCAGGTGGAGAACAGAATTCTAAAGGAGTATGTAGACTGACAAGGATGATGATACTTTAAATATACAAAAAGGAATGATTTTTATTTATGAAAATCAAGATTAATTTAAAATAAGTTATAAAGATAAAAACAGTTGAAAAAGTCTAAAAAATAATTATGAAGCACTGTAAATTGTGTTTAATCATCTCATACAGCTGATGGTTGAAAATAAAAACCAAAATCTATCTGAAGAGATTATAGAAATAAGAAACAGTAAACTTTATGTGGAAATATATTCAATTTTGTATTGCAAAAAAACACAATAAAAATGAAAATAGACTAAACGGCATACAATAGAATATTGTAAAAGCGAAAGTCTCACACCCATTTACTAGTCCCTTAACCTCATTAAATATTCTACTTGATTTTCTGCACATCATTGGTGATTAAAAACAATTACTTAAAAGTTAAACCACCCTTAACCATAATTAGATCATGAATTTAGTCTCAAGGATGACCCCATAAAAAAGGATATATTCTCAGACAAGAAAAAAGGTGAAACAGTGCCACAGCAATGATGAGGTGAATATAGTAAATGAATATCGAACAGAAAACTCATAGATCTTTATTTAAATTCATATCTACCCATACATTAGTGATCTTAGACCATCCCTTTAATTTCTCTGTCTCAGATTCTTCATAGGTAATGTAGAAATAATAATTTCTGTATTATCAAATTAACACTATCACTATGATAAGGAAATGAAATAATAGGGAAGAAATTACTGTTAGAAACAAGGACATAGTGACTCCCAAACCAGTAAAAAGTCATTAGTAACAAAGGGCAAATATAATTAAAGGGTCTTAAGGGCAAATGTAATTAAGAGGGTCTCTGAGAAGGGAACTGACAGCACTGGCATATCTACAAACCACAGAAGGGGCATTTAGATAACCGTGTTAGATTGTAACTCTGGAGTAACCAGTAATGGAGAAACGGGGAAGAAGGAGAGGGGAGGGGGAGCTGGTTGCGTTAGGGCGGGGAAGCTAATTGCTCTCACTTTAGGGCAAGGAAGATAATCACTTTAGGGTGGCAATTTTAGAGTGGAGAAGATAATCACTTTAGGGTGGCAATTTCAGGGTGGAAAAGATAATCACTTTAGGGTGGCAATTTCAGGGTGGGGAAGCTAAGACTATAAAACCAGTTTCCTTTGTCTACTTGGCACGCACATTCTCCTGGCTGTGAGGGTGCACCCGGCTCTGCAGACTCGTGAATAAAGGCCTCGTTTTACTGCTCAAGTCCTGTGTCCCAGTTTTTATTGTGAGCGTTTCTCACATTACTATAAAAAGTTAACAAACATATTACATGTATGGGGTCTGGATTAGGTTGTTTGGTATGTCATAGTGACAACTCCTGAAAAAGCTTTTGATTAATAAAAATCCCCATGTTTTTTTTCTTTTATTTTGTGAAAACAGCATGACATAATATTCACCCTCTTAGCAAATTTTGAAGTATACAATATAGTACTCTTACCAGAGGTTTTTTTTTGTTTTGTTTTGTTTTGTTTTTTAAATTATGATGGGGTCCCCCTGGGAAAGTATCAATACATGGTGCCCCACACAGGCCAGTGAAGGAAACAAAGCCTGTAAGACCTCACCAGAAAAATGGGAAAGCTGGGTGCATATGTGCCTTGATGCTATAGCCAGTGGGCCCAGGTGGAAATGAAACCATGAGAAAATGCTTTATGACCTTTGAAGCTTGCCCTGTTCTTTTACCTTGCTTGATCACTTTATGGTACCAGCAGCAGAGGTTTTAACTTTAACTCAAAATGAACTTACCCTCCCTATTTTAAGGCCATCTGAAGTCTTTGTGTCCAACACGCCCTGACCTGAGGGAGAGCTGAATGCTCCTTCAGCTGTTATCCCTGAACAATATCTGTTTTCTGTAATCAGCACTGTTTAACATTAGTTGATGAGCTTTACATGCATTCTATATGCCCTTAAGCTTACTGCACTCAATAAAAGATCTTGGAGGGAGGCAATTGAGGCATTTATCTCTCAGACATTTGCTGGCCTTCTCTCACCTAGCACAAGCTACCTGGGAAGTCTTCATTTCATCTGTGACACCAGGGGATCTCTGGAGGTCAGGGGTCCCCGACATAATTTTAAAGATTAAAGGATGTGGGAGGAAACTTTTGGAAGTAATAGGTAAGTTTATAGCCTCTATGTGGTCATGGTTTCATGGGCGTATATTTATCTTCAAATTTATCAAGTTGTATATGTTACATATGTTCAGCTTCTTGTATGTCAGTCCTACCTTCAATAAAATTGTTCAAAGCAAAAAGAAAGAGTCCCATAAGAACATGCATTTCCAACTGTCTCTGCCTGCAATTAGGGCACATATTATTGGGACTCCTGTGGACAACTGCATGAAGACAGCCATACTATCCATTGAGCTATATGATGATCCATGTGGAATGAATGGCATAGGAAAAAAAAGAAGAAAGGTGGAATATCTGTATGTATTTTCCTCCATAACTTATGAGTGAAGGGAAAAAAAAATACTCGTTCAACTTTCTGAGGATTGGTTTTGTCTCCTTATAACCAGTTTATTTCCAAATCTCCACATAAAACTTGACAATTCATAGGCTTTTATAAATATCTATTGAAATTTGAAGAGCAGTTAAAATGAATAAATATATAAATGCATGAGATAGGTTAAAGTTCATAAATATTTGTGACTACTTTAAAAAATGTAGAGACAGAATTCTGAATCTAAAAATTTTGGTAAATTCTATTAATCAATATAACAATCCCATTTCTATACTTCACGCAAACCAAACTTCTGAATTTTCATTCCATGTAAGTAATAATTACAACGCTTACTTGACTGATTCTTTTCTTTTCTCAAAGATAAGTTATTCTTTATTTAAGCAACACCTGCATATCTTCTTCTGGAGTAATTTAGCAAAACACTCCAAGTAGATTTTTTCACTTTGGGAAATGCATCCCAGATAAGTTTTAAATTACTTTAGGTTTTTGGTGGCACCCTATTAATTTTTTCATAAATTTATTTATTTTTTTAGAGAAGTTTTAGATTCCCAGCAAAATTGAGTAGAAAGTACAGAGAGTTCCCATATAACCCTTGATCTTATACAAGCAAAGCCTCCCCCACTATCAACAATCTGTACTAGAGTTGCATATATTGCATATGATGAACCTATATTGACCAAACACCCAAAGTTTACATTCAGGTTTACTCTAGGTATTATACATTCTATGGGTTTTAGAAAAGTAAAACGGCATACATCCACCACTTAATTTCATACAGAATCATTCACTTCTCTAAATATGATCCTTGCTCTCCTATTCAACCTTTCCTCTCCATTAACCCCTGGCAACTTCTTATCTTTTTAATATTCCCATCATTTTCTCTTTCCAGAACATCATATAATTTGACTCATACAATATGTGGCCTTTTCAGATTGGCTTCATTCACTTATTGTTACATGTACTTAAAATTATTCCATGTCTTCAAGGCTTGACAACTCATTGCATTTTAGGATTAAATTATATTTCATTGTAGAGATGTATCACAGTTTATTCATCCATTCATCTACTGAAGAACATCTTGGTTATTCCCAGACTTTGACAATTACAAAAAAAAAAAAAAAAAAAAACTACTCTGATCCTCCATGTGTAGATTTTTGTATGAATGCAAGTTGTCAATTCTTTTGGGTAGATTCCAAAGAATGTGATTGCTGAACTGTTTGGTAAGAATATATTTAATTTTGTAAGAAGCTTCCAAATTGTATTCTAAGAAGCTGTACCATCCTGGCTGGTGTGGCTCAGTGGATTGAGCGCTGGCCTGAGAATTAAAGGGTCACTGGTTTGATTCCCAGTCAGAGTACATGCCTGGATTGTGGGCCAGATCCCTGGTTGGAGGCATGCAAGAGGCAAAAACACATTGATGTTTCTCTCTCTCTCTCTCTTCATCCCTCCCTTTCCCTCTCTCTAAAACTAAATAAAATCTTTTAAAAAATTTAAAAAGCTGTACCATTTTGCATTTCCACTAGCAATAAATTAGTGTTTGTGTTGTTTCACATCCTCACCAGTATTTGGTGTAGTTAGTATTTTAGGTTTTGGTCATTCTAATAGGTGTGTAGTGGTAACCCTGGCTGGTTTGGCTCAGTGGATTGAGCGTCAGCCTGCGAGCTAAGTGTCGCTGGTTCGATCTTCCAGTCAGGGCACATCAGAGAAGGAAAACTCTGACTCCAAAAAACCTCTGCTGCCTTGTGGCATACCTCTTCAGGGGAAAGGCTAAGGGAGTAAACCCCGACAGAAAATCCGGAGCCGGAGTCCCTAAGGCGGTTTGATGTTGTAGTCAACACCGGCAACTCCTGCGGCGCACCTGAAGCCAAGCTGTATTGACTCCGTCTTTCCCTTGGATCCTTCAGCTGCGAAGAGAGGGGGGTCTGCTGCATGGGCAACAGCAGACCCTCCATATCACCCTGCCCAGGCTCTGTAGCTTCAGCTTCACTGGAGAGGACACTCCAGCGTCATCGCAAGATGTCGATTCAACACGGGAGGAGACAGATACCGTGTCACTCCCGAGTCGGACTGCACAGCCATTCTCGGCGGTGCAGATAGACTCTTAAGAAGTTACACCATCGTCTCTCGAGACGGACGGCTGCCGACGGTATCTCATTATTGTTTTAACTTGTAATTCTTAAATAATATATTATGTTGATAACATTTTTACATGTATATATTCCATCTGTGGCCCTGGCTGGTTTAGCTCAGTGGATTGAGCATCGGCCTGCGAGCTAGGTGTCGCTGGTTCGATCTTCCAGTCAGGGTACATCAGAGAAGGAAAACTCTGACTCCAAAAAACCTCCGCTGCCTTGCGGCATACCTCTTCAGGGGAAAGGCTAAGGGAGTAAACCCCGACAGAAAATCCGGAGCCGGAGTCCCTAAGGCGGTTTGACGTTGTAGTCAACACCGGCAACTCCTGCGGCGCACCTGAACCCAAGCTGTATTGACTCCGTCTTTCCCTTGGACCCTTCAGCTGCGAAGAGAGGGGGGGTCTGCTGCATGGGCAACAGCAGACCCTCCATATCACCCTGCCCAGGCTCTGTAGCTTCAGCTTCACTGGAGAGGACACTCCAGCATCATTGCAAGATGTCGATTCAACACGAGAGGAGACAGATACCGTGTCACTCCCGAGTCGGACTGCACAGCCATTCTCGGCGGTGCAGATAGACTCTTAAGAAGCTACACCATTGTCTCTCGAGACGGACGGCTGCCGACGACGATATTCCATCTGTGTATCTTTGGGTGATGTCTCCATTCAGATCTTTTGTTCATTTTTAAATTGGGTTGTTCATTTTCTTACTGTGGAATTTTAAGACTTACTTGACTATTTTGAATAAAAATCCTTTATATCAGATATGTTTTTGCAAATATTCTCTCTCAGTCTGTGACTTGTTTTCTCATTCTCTTAACAATGCCTTTTGCAGAAGTTTTAAATTATTTACTTAAAATCAAATTTTCAGTTTTTTCACAACTTGTGCTTCTTGAAGTACAAATTAATTGCCAGACATAAGCTTGTCTATTTTCTCTTGTGTTATCTTCTATAAATTTTATAGTCTTAGATTTCACATTTGGGCCTATGATTAATTTTGAGTTAATTTTTTGTAAGATGTCATGTCTTTAGGTTTGTGTATAGACTCATTTTCTTTTTTGAATTATTTGTTCACAATACTTCCTCCATTGTATTGTCTTTGTTCCTTTTTCAAAGATGAGTTGATTGTGTAGTGTACAAGCTCTTTATCCTGTTCCATCAATCTGTTTGTTCTCTTCTCTTGCCAATACTACACTATCTTGATTACTGTCCTCTATAGTCTGTCTTGAAGTCAATAGTATCAGTCCTTTGATTTTATTCTCCTTCAATATTGAATTCACTATTCTGTTTTTCCCTTCCCATATAAGCTTTGAATTAGTTTATTAATATGGATTTTTATTTCAATTGCACTGAATCTGTAGATCAGATTGAGAAAAACTGACATCTTGACAATATGGAGTCATCATATCCTTATTTTTCCATTAAAATGTACTGTGATCTAAAGTATAGAAAGCAAAAAGTTCATGTTTCTAACCATTTTTTTGAGTGATAAAAGCAAAGAAAATAACTCTTCCGGTGTTTTATTTATTTAAATCCCTTTCCTATATTTATATGCACCTATAAAACACAAAAATATACAATTTCTCCATTTGCACACCTATATTAGTTTGCCAGAACTGCCAGAACAATGCGCTACAAATGTATTGCTTTAAACAAAGGACTTTATTATATCACAGTTCCAAAGGCTCAAAGTTGGAAATCAAGTTTTTGGCAGAGTTACTTCCTTCTGAAGGCCTCTCTCTTAGCTTCAGGTGCTTGCTGACAATTTTTACACTCCTTGCTTTATAGAAGCATTATTTCATCTGTGCCATCATATTTACATAATGTTCTACCTGTGGGTGTGTGTCTGTCTTCCTATAGCTTCTTTTTATAAGGACACCAGTCATATTGGATTAAGGGTCCAAATGACCTTATTGTAACTAAACTATATCTGCTGTGATTCTGTTTCTGAGGTGCTAGGTTTTAGGATATTGACATGTGAATCTGTGGGAAACAATTCAGCCTGTAACAGTAGCTATAATATACTCCTTAATAAGCTTATACTATAACAAAGGACAGATGCATCCTGACCAGTATGGATCAGTTGGTTAGGCATCGTCCCACAAAGCAAAAGGTCACCACTCAGATTCCCAGTCAGGGCACATGCCTATGTCCTGGGTTGGGACCCAGTCAGGGCATGTAGGAGAAGCAATCTTTTGATATTTCTCTCTCACATTAGTGTTTCTCTCCTTCTCTCTCTTTTTCTCTATCACTGTCCCTCCTCTTCTAAAAATTCATAAATAAAATTTTTAAAAGAAGAAAGGACTGCTGCTTTAACCTGATTCCTTGTATATTACAGCCTATTCTTATAACAACAGATTGAATTTAGATTTCTTTATTAACTTATCTCAAATAAAATAATCTAAACCCATGGTAATTTCTATTTACATTTACTTCCATGATATTTTTCTAAATCTTTTTACTAATGATTTGGTATATGGGAAATCATAATTCAGTAGTTCAAACTCCATCTCCTCTTCACATGTTGTACTGCAACCTCTTCAATAAATAGTATTAGGAAAATTGGACAAGTACATGCAAAAAAATTAATATATACCACCAACTTATATCATATACAAGAGTAAACTCAAAGTGGATAAAAACACTTAAATGTAAGTCACAAAACCATAAAAATCCTAGAATAAAACATAGGCAGACATTTCTCATAGCAATATTTTTTACTGATATATTGCCTAGGGCAAAAGAAACAAAGGAAAAAGTAAACAAATGGGATTACAACAAACTAAAAGTCTTCTGCATAGCAAAGGAAACCTTCAACAAAATAAAAAGACAACCCACTGAATGGGAGTACATATTCACCAATGATATATCTTATAAGGGGTGGATGTCCAAAACATATAAAGAACTTATAAAACTCAATACCAGGAAGACAAATAATCCAATTTAAAAAATGGACAAAGGGCCTGAATAAACACTTCTACAAAAGGACATTTGGGTGGCAAATAAACATTAAAAAAATGTTCAGCATCACTAATCATCAGAGAGATGCAAATTAAAACCACAATGAGATATTGCCTTGTACCTGCCATAATGGCTACCATCAGTAGATCAACAAACAGCTAGTGCCGGCAATAATGTGAAGAAAAGGGAACCTTAGTGCACTAATGTGGGAATGCAGACTGGTACAGCCACTGTGGAAAACATTATGGTGTTTCCTCAAAAAATTCAAAATGAAACTGCCTTTTGACTAAGTGATCCAATTTCTGGAAATATATTCTAAGACTCGAAACACCAATTTGAAAGAATACAAGGTCTGTCCAGAAAAAGTCCAACTATTGTTAATATAATAAAAATGGTTTGTGTGACATTGATGTACCCTGGCAGCCAAGGAGAGTGGACTGGAATGAGCATGTGTGAACCATGACAACTTCACTGTTCTAGATAGTGGGGGCAATAGATGCTGTTGAGTGAGCATGTGTACTGTGTGGCCATTGCATCGAAAATGACTGAGAGAGTAGAGCAACAAATTTACATCAAATTTTGCATTAAACTTGGACATTCCTTTGCAGATGATTCAGAAGGCTGCAGCTATGGGCAACTAGTGCTTGGAAGTTTCATCATGACAATATGCCTGCTCATGCCTTATGTCTCATGCAGTTTTTTTGGCAAAAAATCAAATCACCCAGGTGATTGATTCTCCAATAGCCCAGATTTGGTGCCTTGCAACTTCTGGCTTTTCCTAAAAATAAAATCACTTTTGAAAGAGAAGAGATTTCAGACTGTTGATGAGATTCAAGAAAATATGACTGGGCAGCTGATGGCAATTGGGAGAACTGTGTGAGGTCCCAAGGTGCCTACTTTGAAGGGGATTAAAGCATCATTGTCCTATGTACAATGTTTCTTGTATCTTGCACCTTCTTCAATAAACGTTCTTTATTTTCATATTATGTGGCTGGATAATTTCTGGACAGACCTTGTATCTTACCCTTATGTTGATGGCAAAGCATTATTTAGAGTAGCCAAGATCTGGAAATAGCCCAAGTGTCCATTAGTAGGTAAGTGGATAATAAAACTGTGGTACATTTACACAATAACACCTGTACAAAAGAAGGAAATTTAACCTTTTGTGATGGCATAATAGACCTTGAGATTATTATGCTGAGTGAAATAAGCCAGTCAGAGAAAGAAGAATACCATATTAATTCAGTTATATATGAAATCTAATAAAATAAACTGACAAACAAAATAGAAACAAAGGCATGGATACATGGAACACACTGGCAGCTGTCAGAGGGGAGGCACCTGAGGGTGCTGCTAAATGAAAGAAGGTGAAGGGATTAGTCAAAGAACATATATGCATAACCCATAGACACAGACAACAGTGTGGTGATGGTCAGAGGGAATGGGGTACAGGGACTGGGAGGAGGCAGGCAAAGTCAGGGGGGATAATGGGGACATCTGTAATAGTATCAACAATAAAAATAGAGGAAGAAAAATATAAATTGAATTTAAAGTATCAAATCACTATAGCTTTTCAATTTCTTGTTATTTTTCTTCTCCTCTGGCACTTTTATAATGTGAATGTTGGAATACTTGAAGTTGTCCCATAGGTTACTTACAGTATCCTTGGTTTATTAGATTCTTTTTTCTTCTTGTTTTTCAGATTTGTTGTTTTTACTTCCTTGTATTCAAAATCATTGATTTGATTCTCAACTTCATTCACTCTACTTTTGTTTCCCTGTAAATTGTACTTTATTTCAATTAGTGTATCCTTCACTTCTGACTGGGTCTTTTTTATGCTGTTGAGGTCCTAAGTTCCTTGAGCATCCTTATAATCAGTGTTTTGAACTCTGCATCTGATAGATTGCTTATCTCCATTTTGTTTAGTTCTTTTTCTAGAGTTATCTTTTTTTTTTTTTTTGAGGGAGGAGGCATGTTTCTTTTTCTAATTTTGGCAGCCTCACTGTGTTTGTTTCTATGACTAGGCAGAACTGTTATGTCTCCCTGTCTTGGTAGCATGGTCTAATGTATTAGGTGTCCTGTGAGGTCCAGGGACATAGCTTCCCCTATCACCCAAGCTGGGTACTCAAGGTGTACCCCTTGTGTGGACTGAGCATACACTCTTCTTGTATTTGAGCCTCAATTGCTGTTGACAGGTCAATGGGAGGGATTTAGTCAGGCCAGTCCGCTTTAAGTACTGGCTGTGACCACTGACCACCAACCTCCAACCACTGTGGAGGATGAGCTGTGCAGGAGTAGGGTGGTGGTGTTCTGACATGGTCTGTAGCTGTCGACTGGGTGTACAGGCCTTGGGTTTTCCTGGGTGGTGTAGGCCAAGGTCAGTCCTCACCTGTGTTTTGCCTGGGGCTACCCTGCCTGGGCTATAAAGCTGAGATGGCTGCTACTTTTGCTGGGCTTGGTGATTCCCAGGTGAAGCCAAGCTGTTCATCTAGGCCGGCTGCTGCTAGTACCAGGCCTGGGGCCATTTAGCAAGAGGTAAGGGGTCTAGGGTCTCACCTAGATAGGTTGCTGCTTATTTGAGAGGATTTAGGAAGTTGTGAAGCCAAGACCAGCCACTCATATGGAAAAGTCTCTGCTGACAGCTTGGGTGGGATGGAGTCTCAGGGATTCTGCAGGGTGTGGCAAACACTGTTAGCCAGGTTCATGGAGTCTCAGATATGACACCCACCGGTCAGCTCTGTGGTTCTGTGGGGGAGGGTTCAGAAAAGGGACAATGGACTCTGTCCCTATTGTAATAGTCTTGAATAAAGGCTTCCTTGCCTGTTTAAGTTTGGTCAGTGCAATTTTCACTTTGACAAGTCAGATCTGAAATCCTAACACTAGATAAATAAATGCTTTAGAAAGTAAATCCAGAGAAACAAGATGGCGGAAGAGTAAGTGGAAGCTACACTAACCTCCTCCCAGAACTAGTCTGGATTTACAACTTAATTTTGGAGAAATCATCTGGAATAACCAACTGAACAATAGCTGGATAGAAGTCTTAGAACCACAGAGAGACAGAAAAGGCCGCTACATCACAATGTGACTGGTAGGGAGTGCGGACATGTGGAAAGGCTGGCTGGGCTCACACAGTTGACAGCTGAAGGGACTGAGAAACAGCTCAGCAGCTGGGGGTTCCCCCTGAGAAGGGCAGGGTCTAAACCCCCAGCTGAGCTTCCCAGCCTACAGCAACAGAGTTGAAAGTAAAATAGTATCAGCTGTGAAAAGTGAAAAGCCACAGGGTTTCTTGCTAGCCAGAGAGAAACAGCTGGAGAAAAAGAGCTCTTAAGCGGATCACATATGAAAATATTTTGGCCCCCACTTACCATGGGCTTGAGCGGAGGAAAGGCAGAGAGGACTGGAGATGCTTCCCTAACATGAGGAGAGAAAGAGTCACGCAAGTCCAGGAAGCACAGAGGGTCCCAATGAAGATGAACCCCAACAGGCCCACTTCAAGACACATCATAATTAAAATGGCAACATTCAAAGACAAAGAGAGAATCCTAAAAGCAGCAAGAGAGAAACAACTAATAACATACAAGGGAGCTGCAATAAAGTTAAAATCAGAATCCTCAGCAGAAACACTACAAGCCAAAAGGGAATGGCAAAAAATATTCCAAGCAACGAAAAATCCTGAAACACCAATGCAAAAGAACCTGTGCACTCCAGTGTTCATAGCAGCACTATTTACAATAGGCAAGTGCTGGAAACAACCTAAGTGCCCATCTGTAGATGAGTGGATCAAAAAACTGTGGTACATTTACACAATGGAGTTCTATGTAGCAGAAAGAAAGAAGGAACTTCTACCATTTGCAACAACATGGATGGAACTGGAGAGAATTATGCTATTGAAATAAGCCAGGCAACGAAAGAAAAATACCTTATGCTATCACCTATTACGGGAAACTAATGAACAACACAAATAAATGAGCAAAATTGAACCAGAGGTATGTAAACAAGGAATAAACTAACAGTAACAAAGAGGGAGATGGGAGGGAGATAAGGGGGTAAGAAGGGGTAGGGTCTAGTCAAAGGACATGTATAAATGACCCATGGACATGGACAACTGGGTGGGGAATGAATGTGGGAGAAGGGGTGGCAGGGTGCAGGGAAGCAAGAGGGGGGAAAAAAGTGGGACAACTATAATGGAAAGACAAACAAACAAAAAAATGTTAGTGGGGGAAAAATAAAAATATAAAGAATAGAAATGCAAGTTCAGTGAATATTAGAAGGACAGGATTTTCCTTCACACTGTATATTTTTCTCCCTATCTGATCCCTCCAGAGTTTGGCATTCTAAAGAAGTAAGTAATGACATAAATTTCTTTGCATAAAACTAATAAGACCAGTTGTTAATAGAGGTTTTTTTTTACTAAGACTTTGACTGGAATGTTACCAAAAAGCACTGAGGAAATTTTCAAAGGTAATAAAAGCCCATGAGATAAAAGGCCTGGTACCTTGGATGGATGTGCAGTCCATGGCAATCTCTCCAGGGAAGAAATGAAGGTTGTTTTCCTGAAAGATGGCTAGAAGGGACTGTAAGACACAATGGAAAACCAGAAGGACTTGGAAAAGACAGGTGTTTACAGGCAAGGCTGAATGCCAGGTATGTGGTTCTGCTTCTCTGCCCTGAAGGGCAGACTGAAGGTCACCCTAAATGTTCCCCGCGTAAGTTCCAGCAAAGCAGAACTAAAGATCATACGTGATCATTTGCTGCTCTTGTTGTATTTATGCAAATGAACAGGATAAATTAAAAATGGACTTAGTGCAGTCCCTTTAATGACAAGGAGGGTAATCTTAGGGAGAAAAACTGTGATTCAAGGAAAATCACAATGCTCAGTGGTAGACTATAAAGTAGTGCAGCTAACCATCTTTAAAGTTCATCTTCATTTAAAGTTTTTGATTTGAAAATTAAACTATGTCTGTGGTATTATCAAAGATTTTAACTTACAGGCAAAAAGAATGTCAAATGCCTTGCAACTGGATGTCTTTCCGATAAGACAGTCCTACAGATTTAGAGACTTGTATGTGGGTTATGTTACATAAATTAACATGTGTTTTCTGTTTTCAAAGGGCATAAGCCTACAATCTCATTACCTGAGTGATTGTCTGTATGTATAGGCCTCACTTAATCCTGTCTGCTTTGCTGCCTCCTAAGACTCAATGTTTGGGCTGAACTAAGTGGCTGGGTTGGTGAAGAATGGGGTGGTCTGTGGGCTTCACTTTAAAACTGGTTTCTCTTTTCTATCCTAATGGCTTGGACAGAAAGAGCCCAGAGGTCTGAGAGGGGGAAAACCTAAACTATTTCCCTCAGCCCAAACCAAGTATAATGGGCAAAAGGGTTTTGGACAGGTGAGATGTACCTGGCACACTTTCCTCCAAAGAAGCCCTTCTTTTCCCTAATGTGGGACATTGAAAAATTAATACCTTCCTTTTGTCATCTAGTGGTTATGGATTGAATGATGTCTTTTAACCCTGTTGCCAAATCTGTTGTCTCCAGAATACCACAAGGATGTCAGCCTGTTAAATCAAGCATACCATTGTCCAGGGACAGTCAACCAACCTGGAGTCTACATGATCCTTCCCCATGTGGGAAGGCCACCATCGCCTCCACACCCCCACTTTTATTAGGGATTTCTGGACCCAAGGGCAGGTAGGACGACGACCATGTCCAGCTTGAAGCAGCTAGAGGAGCTCGAGACCTTCGCCCATCGTCCTTTATAAGATTATAAAAGGTCTTAAGTCTGAGAGGGAGGGATTGTTATTTTTTATTAAAAAAAGAAGAAGAAGAAGAATATATGAAACAGTGAGGCAGGAGAGCTTGTATGTATGACCTATGGGCATGGACTTGGGGAGGGGGGATTTTGGGGGGAAGGGGGGTGCTGGGCTGAGGGGAGCAAAGGGGAAAAATTGGAACTATTGTAACAATATAATCAATAAAATATACTCATAAAAAATAAATCAATTAATTTAGGAAAAGAAAGTAAATCCAAATAAGGTCTTGTCAAATGGAATATGTGCTAATTTAGAAGGATTCTGTAAATACTATTCAGCATGGAATGACCTTTGAATGCTGCTTTTGCTTTGTTTTGTTCAAATTTAAATCTAAAATCACTTTTCCCATTGGTCTCATAAGTAGTGTTTTCTACATTTTAATCAAAGTAAACAAGTTACTGTTTCCTAGGCTCTGCCATCATTGTACCTTTCCTTTTTTTTTTTTTTTTTTTTTGCCCATGTAATTATTTAATTTAGCATTTAGCTTTTCCCTCATTAAGAAGTCATGGTTTTCCTCCTCCACAGGAATGTAGCTAAAGGAGGGCCCAGAACACAAAAATCCTCTTTATATTCCGTTGTAATTGTGTGTCTCATTCTTTATCCAGCTAATGCAAAAACTATACCCATAAAGTAATTACCAGTAGATATACACTCATAAATGAAAACAGAGAATGTTTACTGGGTGTTCGCTTTGTAATCCTGGGAAAGATTTAACTTTGTACCAGGACAAAGCATGCAAAATAGGATTTAAACAATTGCCACACACACAAAAAAAAAACTATGATATAAAACATTTGCATTATTTTAACTTTAATCAAGTTATTCATCAACAACAACACAGATTTTTCTTCCTTGGAATTCAAACTTCTGCTTAAACACAACTAGAAAAACAGTGTGCACCAAGGCTTCAAAATGCCATTATACCAAAAGTTACACATATATATATATATATATTGCATGTGTCAAACAATGTGTCATAACATAGTGAGCATATTTGTTCCCAGGGTCCAAGAACTTTCCTATTTAGGGCAGGTCTGAGATTGGGTTTTAATTTTATCAATATGAAACTGCCTGACATAGAATCTTGATAGGTTTCTGATCATCAGTTTCATTCTCACATTCAGTTGTATTTGGGCAGAATTTTTAGTCTAATGTAAATATTTGAAGAAATGCATTTGCCACACGTTATATGCAGACAAAAATTGGACTATTGCTAAGCCATACTCTTGGAAACTTATATCCATCTTTTCTCTTTCTACTATATCTGCAGGGGATTTTATAACTTTGTGTTATTGGTACATCCAGTTTTCTCATTTGACATTTTTATTTTTATTTTTTTATATTTTTTATTGTTATTCTATTACATTTGTCCCAATTATCCCCCTTTACCCTCCTCCACCCAGCTTCCACAGTCAATCCCCACACCGCTGTCCATCTGACTTTTTTATTAAAGTCGAACATAGGCAGAAACTGTTTCAGTACTGTTATTCATGAATATGTTTCTATTTTCTTCCAGTGTCTCTTTTGGCTGTTCCAGATACTTCGTTTTTCATCTTTTTTATGAGGGAGGCATGCACATTCTGTGTGATTATACTTTCTTTCCTTTGTTTTCTTTATAAACTCATTTGAACTAAAACAAGGGCACCCCTTGCAAGGCATATGAAATTCTTTTTCCAGAATTTTTTTTTTAATTTGGCTTCCCCTAGGGGCCAAGTAGGTTACTAATAAGTTAAACAGTCTTAGTTTCAGACACATGACATCTTTTTTTGACTATTAAATTTTCAAAAGTCTTCACTTGAAATGACAAAAAGAATGTGCTTACCAATCATCCCAGAGATATGTAGCATCTAATTATAAATTTTATTATCTTGTTTGTGATAGGAATGTTTTCATAGAGAAATAATTGTCTACTATAAAAATAATTGTTCAAGAAAAATAAGAAATGACAACTGATTTGCCTGGGGCATTCATAAGGAATGTTGAAGAATGTTTTGAACTGAAATATACATTGCACTTTCTCCAGAGGGCAGTCTTGACTCACGTTAAGCATCCTTTGGTTTCTTGGGAGTATTGACCTAGTGATGCCAAACTGTCTGCTATTTCAAGAAAGATAAAAAATAATGATTTTTTTAAATGTGAATAATTCTGGTGTTAAAAATCCATCCTCCATTTATTGTAAAATATTTTGAAGGTAAATAAAATATGTACTTGCATCATATATAGCCCTCAGTGCCACAGTTTTTAGCCTTTTGTATTGAAAATAACTTAGATGAAGCAAATCATCACACCATAAATTACCATGGACAGTTAGACTGTGCATAATATAGTGGTGAGCACAACTGTTGTTCTCAGAACTAACCAATTTTCATAATTTACCCACCCACAGCTCATCAGTACTCAACTCTATCTGTGATGAGATAATGTGAAAGGACTAATTGGGAGAATACTGCTCACACCAAAGTTACAAACGAAAATAGTGAATTCTTTGCAACCTGTTGTGTTGCCTCTGTTAATCAGTACTGCCATATCACAGGGAGTTTTGTTGGCATGCACACAGATGATAATGTACAAAATCACAGCGTTTCCAAATTTATTTAAAGTTTAACTGTAATGTGAATTTAGTAAATACAATCAGATGACTTTATCAATTTGTCACTTCTAGATTTTTGTGCAAAAAAAAAAAAAAAGACAACATTGTGCTGAGAACACAATTGTCTCCATACAAACGTGTTAATTTACTCATGTTTTTGTCCAATACTTACATGTTTTAGGCAACTTATTGACTTGTAATATACATCAAAAGAAGAAACTATTGTAATTGTATATCTTGATTGTATCCCCATGTTATCAGCAGCCCGATTGCCAGCAGCCCAGAACCCTTCAGTTATTTTCCCTCCAACAAGGCTCACCATCTTGACTTTTAACAATATACGTGCTGCTTTTGAATGCGATGTGAATGAAATCATACTATTTTGAATCATTTGACTTCCGTAAGTGAAATCATTACTTACTTGTGTATGGCTCCATTCATTCAACATTATGCTTGAGGGTTTCATCATATTGTCGGTTTTAGTTGTTATTAGTTCATTCTTAGTGGTTTAATGGTATTTCATTCTATGAACATGGAACTGTTTATCTATTTAATTTTTATAGACATTTGTTCAGTTCCAGTTTCATGTAATCACAGATGGTCTTGCTATGAACATAATTTTCATATCTTTTGGTGAATATAATAAGTATGCATTTCTTTAGGATATAAACCTTAGGAGTAGAATTGCATTCATATGTAACACATTAGATGTTTATTTCTAGTAGATCTGCCACACAATGTTGAGTTATTGTTGTACCAATTTATGCTTCTCACCAGAAATTTATGAGAATTCCAGTTGCTCCATATACTGTCAGTGCTTGGGGTATTCTCTGTCTTTCTCATGGAAGTTATTCTACAGGGTTTGTAAGCATATCAAATTATACTTACAACTGACATTTTTCTAACCCCTAATGAAATTGGACACATTTTCATATGTTTATTGGCTATTTGGATATCTTTTGTAAACTATCTGTTTAAGTTTTTACTATTTTCTCCTATTGTGTATGTGTATTTTTGAACTTAATGCAATGCTGCCTATTTTTTTACAATTAAGGTAATCCTACATAATTTGCCAACTTAAAACATAGAGAAAAAACAAAAAGAGAAAGCTAAAACAGAAATAATATAAAATTTTATTTATAGTTTCAGTTGTAATTCATAGAAAAATTTGAGTGACAGTTTATAAGGCATTTTTCAAGGAACCAGGAATACATAGTCCACAAAATCTTGTCTATGCCATAAGCAGAATACTTAAACCAATCCAATTACTATAGGAATTGATTTTTTATAGAAACATCAAAGAAAAGCTATCACTCACTTCTCAAACCTGGCCCCTAACAGTATTATACAAACAGAATTCAGAATTAAATGAACTAGTGTCTTTTCCAGTGTGGAATTTCCTTTACTTTTATCATTTGAGTTTCCTATAGTTCCAAGTAATTTGTTTCCTTGGATGAGACAGAGTAAAAATAAGGTTAGGAAGGTATTAGATGCAGAACTGCATTGATTCCCTATGAAAAAAAAATTGCTTGTGATGTCTTGTGATGATGAATTACGTTCTGTGCAGAGAAGGTCTCTTTTCCTTCTATTTTTTTAATTGAATTGGTTGGTAAGTCTCCATTGCTTTTGAGTCCCTGTACTGATGTCTTTCAACCTACTCTGGCTTAAAACTCAAGCTATATATAAAAAAAAAAATGCATTCAACATAAAAAAGAAAAATAAGCAACAACTGAATTTAAGATGCACTTTTTTCCACATGTCAGAGCAAGGTTAGTCACAGGGTTTTTGAATCATTAAATATAATTAGTCTTGAAACGGCAACCAGCTACTTTCTGGATTGTCTTTAAAGGAGAAAAAAAAGAAAAATATAGAAAAAATTAATAAAGGGAATCATGAAGTTAATTGTAGTTTATTGAGAGTTTTTATAATGAATGGGTTTTGAATTTTGTAAATTTAATCTTCCGAATACTTTACTATTCTATTTATGTCTGAGAAAGAGCCCAAACAAAGAACTGTATTCAGAGGCAGAAATAGAGCTTGAGCATACAGATTAGCTCTTCGTTTGGTGTCTTTGCCCAGATCTACCCAAAGACAAGGCATGTGTGCAAAAGCTCCATGTAAATACTATAGTCCATAGTCAGAATGATTTGGTCATGGCCCA
Source organism: Furipterus horrens (assembly GCF_987537825.1). Lineage (NCBI taxonomy): Eukaryota > Metazoa > Chordata > Mammalia > Chiroptera > Furipteridae > Furipterus > Furipterus horrens. The sequence goes on along the minus strand of NW_028327175.1, from coordinate 146,310,815 downwards.
TCCAGAAGCAGAAAATGGACATGATGTGTTCATATAAGCAGAGTGTATTTTGACGATTTAGTTGTTCATATTCTCTGAATGTAGTGATGGGCTAGAAATGTAAACTAGGTATCAGAATGCGTCTTCACACAGATACCTTTGTTCTATGTGTTCTACTTCCACAAAAGTAAATCATCAAAGCTAAATGTTATACAGCATCAAGAGTTAAGTACTATGTTTTAACTTGAGGCTAGAGATCCATGATAACATATATGTTGTTTAACATAAACACATCAAAACTTACCTGCAACAAATAATGCATCTTGTTTTATTTATTCAAAGCCTTAGAGCTGTTTCAATTGCAATTAGTATTGGTGCTTTAAACTTTTAAATAATTTCCCAAATACTATATATAACTAGAAACTAGATAGAATGACCTACAAACATTCTTTCTCAAGTTGCCTGTTTATCTCTTTTTATCTTCCCACATTGTAATTATGAGCTAATATGCATCCTGAACAAGAAGACTGTGTGTATTTCAAATTTGTGGCAATTATTAAATGGTTGTCTCAATAGAAAATAATAAAATAAGTTGCCAGTGTGCATTCAGTTTCCCTTTCATTTTAACAATAGTATTTTTAAGTAAGATAATTCCTGTATAATGCTAAAAAATGTTTGACAGCAAATAAATATTCTTTTGCAAAAGAATATAAACAGTATTATTCATAATTCATTCTCTTCTCTCCCTTTGGTGGAGGTAGAATAAACTAGAAGATGTCTCCAGTTTCCATTAGAAAATATAATTGTATTTCCATTTTAAAAAATTGGCAAACAGAAATGGTGTTACTCCCGATTTCTGTTAGCAACTCTTAACTACAAATTCTATGCTGCTTAATATTAATCAAAATCTTAGATCATAGATAAAAGTAAGGATTAACTGTGTGAACAGAAATCCATGTTCTCTGTAAGCAGTTTGCCCTGCATTCTTCCATTATGCCAGATCACGATGCCGGTGTTCAGAAAGAATTATTTATCTTCCTTGTTTACTGGATTTATGAAGTTGTGCTTTGTTGTTATATAAAAGACATGCATTGAAGAGTGTAATGGCAACTAGCCTTTTTGTTTTAGTTTACCTAGTTATGGTAAAAATATGTTTTGTAATCACATAGCACCCCCCCCAAATAAACACTTTATTTTAGTTCTTTCTTAATAAAAGTAAGTTTTGCTTGTTCTGAATGTTTTACTTTTATCTGTTTATTTTAGTGGTTTTTTTTTTTTCCCACGCTGTGAATCTTGTAAACCATTGTGTTGTTGTGTTTTGTTTTGTTTCTTACTTTTCTAGGGCAGCAAGGAAATACAAAGCCCAATTTTGACCTATAGTTAACAAGTTTCAGGACTCCTGACATGCCTTGAGAGCTGAGTTTTAGTACTAGTTTATCTGATATTCTCATCAATATTTTCTTTGTGCCTCTCAACCTTCACCTACAAATAAATTTTTTATATTTTGTTTTCTTTTTCTTTTAAAAAAAACTCACAAAATAATTTTGAAATAAGGTAGAAATTAAAACTTAAACATAAAACCTTATTGTACTCTCTCATGTTTTTAATGAACAAAGTAATCAATACAGATATGTAATTCAAGTCATATCAAATCCCATCTGGAAGAGTTTTAAAAGATTAATTTACTGTCATATAAATTATTTTTATATAAAAACATGGAGAACTGTGGAAACCAAGGAAGTGATTTAAAAGCTCATTAATGTAACCCAGAAAAGCTATTTTCTGTATATTTGAATTATGGTCTCTGCAGTGTAGGTTGATTCACAGCATAAGGCTGTGAGTACCAAGGAAAGAGAACTACCCACGAATAAGATTATTCTTCACATGTTTTAGCCTAACATACTCTAATGTACCACTATTTATTCATTTTTAACCTTTCTGTCTCCTTCACTTCTTTGTGTAGACCCTCTATTTCATTTATTTCTGCTTTGGTCTTTGTTATTTCTCCCTTCTGCTAACTTTGGGCTTATGTTGTCCACCTTAACTGCTTGAGGTGTAAAGTTAGGTTGTTAATTTGAGACCTTTCTTTTTTCTTAATGTAGGTGTTTATCCCTAGAAGTGTGTCTCTTGGAATGACTTTCACTGTATTTCACAGGTTTGGTATACTGTTTTTCCATTTTCAGTTGTCTTGATTTTTTTTTATTCCTCCTTTGATTTCTTTTATGACTCATTGTTTGTTCAGGAGCATGGTGCTGAATCTCCAACATACTTGTAAATTTTCACCTATCTTCTTGTAATTCACTTCTAGTTTTGTACAATTATAGTTGGAAAAGTTGCTTAATATGATTTTGATTTTCTTGAACTTAGTAAGACCTGTTTTTTAGCCTAACATATGATTTATCCTGGAGACTATTTCATGTGTACTTGAAAAAAAAATGTGTTTGGATTCTGATGTTTTTTGGATGAAATGTTCGGTAATTGTCATTAGATCCTTCTGATCTCAGTGTAATATAAATTCAATGTTTCCTTATGGGTTTTCTGTCAGATAATCTCCCTTCTATATGTCCTGCTTCTATTACTCCCTCAGGTCTGTTAATATCTGCTTTATATATTTAGGCATCTCTATATTGTATACATAAATATTTGCTAATAATATAGTCTCTTGATGAACTGACCCTTTCTCCATTATATAATGACTTTCTTTGTCTCATTGCAGTTTTTGGCTTAATGTCTATGTTTTTCTAATATAAGTATAGCTACCTTTTCTTTCTTTTCATTTCCATTTGTATGGAATATCTGTTACTATATCTTCACTTTCAATCTATGTGTATTTTTAAACCTGAAATGAGTCATTTGTAGGCAGCATATAATTAGGCCTTACTTTTCTATCCATTAACTATTATATGTCTTTTGAAAGGAGAGTTTAGTTTATTTATATTTAAATTCATTATTGATAGGGATAGCCTGACATTTTGCATATGTTTTCTGGTTGTTTTGTCATGTCTTTGTTCCTCTGTTGCTCTCTTCTTTTCTGCTTTAATGGTTTTATCTGTTTTCAGTTCTTTGTCTTAATCTTTTGTGTATCTACTCTAAGTTTTGCTTTGTGGTTACATAACTAAAAACATCATTCTTTACCTTAACTTGTATTAAAGTCTTGATTTCCAAAACTTTTAACTGTGTGACTTTACTTTATCTCTCATAAACTCATTTTATCTTTTTTTAAAGGTAAGAAAAACATCCTTTATTTTTCATCTTTATTTCACAAATGTATATTAAGTGTCTTTTATGTGTTAGGGACATTTTTAGGTACTTCATCACCTGTCATGGAGGCCACAGACTAGTTGGTAGATTATAAACAAAAAAGTATAAAATTATATAATAAAATCTTATGATAATTTCTTTGTGAAGGAAAAATAAAGCAAGTTAAAGGAATGGAGAATGTCATGTAAGGTATAGCATGTTAGCTAAAACAGAATTTTAAAATATTTCCTTCTCTTTCATCAGTATTTACTAACTCATGTAGTAATTTTAGTTAATTAAAATTTTTAGAATTTAGATTTCTATATTGTGTATCAACTTCGTCTGTTCTTCTTTCGTCTAAGTTTAGTTCTTTATGCTTTAGTTTTTACGAATATCTAAAGAAAAGGTGATAATGTCCTAAGAAGAGTTTAGTTAAGTAACTTTTATTAAATCTACTAAGTATTGGTCACTATAATAAAAGTTACACTTATCTGAAAGTATTTTTCAAAATATCCACTCTGTAGGTTCATTATGGATATTAACTAAGGTATTTTGTATTCAAAAAATACAGACTCTGATGGTCCCTTTCTTGCAGGTTCCACAGAAGCAAACTACTAAAAGTGGAAGAACTGGAATTTTCCTTCAAGTCTCTCTAAAGCCAAAGCTTTTCTATATACTCTACCACATTCTGGATCTCTATTATTCCCTTCTAATAATCTAAAACTATGATATAATAAGACTCATTGTGTTCTTTACTTGGATTCTTTATTTAAAAAAATAAACACAAATCTTATTACTTACTATGTGTGCTAGGAAGTATACATAAAATAATAAAAATAAAATTTGATAGACACTATATTTAGAAGCAATGATAAAGACTCTTCATGGGTGTGAGTAAGCTTGAATGGCTTCTATAATAACAGCAGTTGTAATAGTGCAGAACTTTTTCTATTACTTGCAACACACCTGAAGGCTGCTAACCATTGAGTGTTACAACAAACTATAATCAATAAACATTCTCCAAGTTGCTTGTTTTCACTTATAAAGTTATCTAGGTTGTTTCTTTATTCTCAAAAAAAAAAAAAAAGAAAAATGTGTTTTATTTTTATAACAAAAGCTTTTCAATGGGTATATGCCTGGAAGCAGAAGTATACATCAAATTTGCCCCTGAAAATGTTTTCCACATCTAATATGTAACCATTCCAATCAAATGCATTGGTTAATTATAGCATCTTTGTTATAGTTTATGCCTGTCAAATATGTTTTTAGTAATGTCCTCATAAAATTTTCACAGATTTTGTAAAAACCACAGTCATAACAAAAATGCAAGCTCCCCCTACTCATCAGAAAGCAGAGCATGGTATGGTAAGGAATGTGGATTTTGAGTCAGATAAACCTGGATATTGGTCACAGCCCTAAGATTAATTAGTGTGTAGCATTACAAGTACAGGTGTTTTATAATTTCTTTAATGAACTAAGGGAAATAATAGCTACTATGAAGAATGGTTCCCAGAGTGATATCAGAAGAATGGCAGCATGACAGGTCCACTTGGTCTCTCCACTTGAAGTCACAACAATTTGAAAAGTTATATTCAGCAAAGAACATAATAGCTGCTGCAATTGAGAAATGAAATCACAGCCTAACTAGGAATTATTTATGACAACCAACATATAAATGGGGAGTAGGTAAAGATCTGAAATTGCAAAGGAGGTGGAATACCAGATGCATTCAGAAGAAAAATGACATCTCTCTATATAAAACTCTCTATTGCATAAACCTAATGGTAACCACACACAAAACCCCAAAAGTGAGACACATAATTAAAATATTAAAAGAGAAAACAATTATAGATTGCTACCAAACTAAAGCAACAGAGAGAAACACAAGGGAAAAGAAAAATGGAGGAACAGAACTACCAGAAAACAAAAGAAAAATGGCTATAGGAAACCTTCATACATCAATAATCACCCTAAATGTAAATGGACTGAATTCAACAATAAAAAGGCATAGAGTAGCAGATTCACATAATTAGCAAAAGGGCAATTAAACACATGATCTATAAACATTTTTAAAAACACTCTTTTAAAATAAAAGCGTGAATGTCCATGTTTAGGTATTTCAAGCTAACAATGACCAGTTGGTTAACATCGAAAGTATGTCTTTGCAATCTTCTCAGTGTCACATGGGCAGAGGCTCCATAGGTATGATTAGGGTTTTGCTTGCACAGGGAAGAAGCTGCTAATCCTTTTGAGTCAGACAGAATTCACCAGTGTATAATTATATGTCAGATTACCCCTTTCATATGTGTAAATGTGTTAAATTGTCAGCATAATATAATTCCAATTAACATTTTATTTTAAAGATGAACTATTTCAGCAAACATTCTCTTGTTAAAATGCCTAAAATGTGCGAAGTAGCATCCTTCGTGTAAAAAAATGCCATAAATGGAGCCATATAAAAATGGAGTTAGAGCTGCCATTCTACGAGAATTGCCTTGCATGTCTTGTTCTTGAACATCTGGAATGTTTGATTTGGGCAAAATAACCTATGGACTGGGCCAAGCCAACATTGTCTTCCAAACAACTGTTTGTAAATCTAACAGAAAAGTAGATATCCTGGCAATAAGATGGATTAATTTTGGGCATTCTTTGGCATCAGTAACAGTATATATAAAGAATAATTTAGCTTATTAACACCAATAAAAAATCCTTCTTATGTGCAGGTAACTCTTTTCCTTCTCCTTTTCATTAAGAACCCTTTGCCTTCACTGCATAATTAAAACACTGTTTAGGTTTCTGCTTGAATCTGTGCTTCCCAGCACTGAAATTCTGTGATCTCTAATAAACACTTGTTGGCTAAAACTTTGGTCTTTCATTTTTAAGGTCAATACTTGGCTTCAAAGCTGATTTAAAGAAATGAATTAAATATGTTCTATTAAGAGTTTATAATCAAATAAAATATTTAGGCTGAAATGTATCAAATTTGCTTATGGAGGACCATTATTTGGTGTTCTAATAAAAGATGTAGGCGCAGTATTAAGAGAACAGCAAGGTTTTTGTTTTGCCTCAGGCAGTCAGGGTGGCTCATTTGGAGAAGGTGAGCTTTGAGGTGAGTTCAGGAAGATTAGCAGTTTATTTACACATGGAGAAAATGAAAGTGCAAAGTTTTTTGGTGGTTAGAAACTGTATGTGGTAAAGTGCAAAGATACAAAATTAAATGGTGTATTAGAGAAATAATCATAGGACTATACAATATGTAAGAGACAAGATGAGAGATGAGGAAAAAAAGAATAGTTAGGTCGGGTGTGGGCAGATATTGAAGGACTGTAAATTCTGTATATTTTGATTCAGGAAATTTTATAGCAATCTGAACAGAAGAATGTCTGTCTGAATTCAGCTGTATAAATTTATCTGATTATCATGGTGAGGCTGCTCAAATATGAGTTGCTGAGAACAAATATAAGTTAGCTATCAGGAGGAATTCTATTTGAAAATGAATATCCAAAGTGGTCATAACCAATGTCAGAGACTTTGCTGCCTATGTTTTCCTCTGTGATTTTTATGGTTTTGAGTCTAACATTTAAATCTTTGAGTCATTTCAAATTTATTCTTGTGTGTCGAGTAAGAAGGTGGTCTAGTTTCATTTTTCTGCATATATCTGTCCAATTTTTCCAACACCATTTATTGAATAAACTATTTTTAGCCCATTGTATGTGCTTGCTTCCTCTGTCAAATATTAATTGATATAAAGACGTGGGTGTACTTCTGGGCTTTTTATTCTGTTCCACTGATCTATGTGTCTTCTTTTATGTCAGTACCATGCTGTTTTAACTACTATGACTTTATAGTACAGTTTGATATTAGGTAGAGTGATTCCTCCAAATTTGTTCTTTCTCAGAATCACTATTGCTATGTGGGGTCTTTTGTGGTTTTATATAAATTTTTGAAATATTTGTTCTAGTTCTGTGAGATACATCATTTGAATTTTGATAGCAATTGCACTGAAGCTATAGATTACTGAGTTATATGGACACTTTAATGATGTTAAGTCTTCCTATTCATGGACACAGTATGTGCTTCCACTTATTTGTATTTTCTTCAATTTCTTCCTTCAGTTTCTTATAATTTTCTGAGTAAAGATCTTTTACATTTTTGGTTAGGTTTATTACTAGGTGTTTTATGCCTTTTGTAGCAATTGTGAATGGGATTGTTTTCTTAATTTTGCTTTCTGTTAGTTTGTTATCAGTATATAAAATACAACCGATTTCTGGATATTAATTTTGTATTCTGCTATTTTGCTGAATTCATTTATCAGTTCTAGTAGTTTCTTGGTAGAATCTTTAGGGTTTTCTGTGTAAAGAATCATGTCATCTGTGAATAAAGATAATCTTACTACTTCCTTTTTAATTCTGATACCTTTTTTTTCTTCTTCTAGTCTGATTGCTGTGGCTATGACTTCCAGTACTATGGTGAATAAGAGGGGTGAAAGTGAACATCCTTATCTTGTCCCTGATCTTAAGGAGAATGCTTGTAGTTTTTGTCCATTGAGTATGATGCTGGCTGTGGGTTTTTCATATATGACCTCTATTATATTTAGGTATGTTTTCTCTATGCCCTCTTTGCTGAGAGTTTTTAAATCATAAATGGGTGCTGGATTTTAGCATATGCTTCTTCTGTATCTATCAAATATATCTCCTCAGGTAAGACAAACAAAAAGAAAATTAAACACATGGGACTACATCAAACTAAAATATTTTTGCACAGCAGTGGAAATCATCAACAAAATGAAAAGACAACTCAAAATGGAAGAACATATTCGCAAATGCACCTGGTAAGGTGTTATGTCCAAAATTTACAATGTACTTACAAAACTCAACACTAAGAAAACAAACAACCCAATTTAAAAATGGGCAAAGGATCTATATAGACACTTCACAAAGAGGACATACAGATGGCCAATAGATATATTAAATTACGCTCAACATCACTAATAATCAGAGAAATACAAATTAAAACCACAAATTAAAACCATCTCACACCTGTAAGAATGACTATTATCAATAAATCAACAAATATCAAGTGCTGGTGAGGATGTGAAGAAAAGGGAACTCTTTTGCACTGTTGGTGGGAATGCTGACTGGTTCAGTCCCTGTAGAAAACAGTATGGAGATACCTCAAAAAATTAAAAATGGATCTGCCTTTTAACCCATTGATCCTAGCTCTGGGAACATATGTGAAGGGACCACAAACACTAATTTAAAAAAACATTAGCACCCCTATGTTCATCGCAGCATTATTTACAATCACTGAGATATGAAAGCAGCCCAAGTGTCCATCAACAGATGAGTGGATAAAACAACTATGTGACATTTACATAATGGAATACTACTCAGCTATAAGAAACAAGAAAATTTTACTCTTTGCAACAGTATGGATGGAACTGGAGAACATTATGCTAAGTGAAAGAAGCCAGTCAGAGAAAGACAAATAGCATATGACTTCACTCATATGTGGAATCTAATGAACAAACAAAACTAACAAGAAAAATGGGGACAGACTCATAGACAGAGAGCAGGATGATAGTTGGGGGTGGTAAGGGGGTGGATGGATTGAGCAAAAGGGAAAAAAGGACTCATAGACATGGACAACAGTGTGGTGATTGCTAAGGGGTGGGGCGTGTAAGAGAACTCAAAGGTAATATAAAAATATACAGTAAAGATTAAATTTTTAAATAAAGTTATCTTGACCTATAATGAAGTGAATTGGCAGAACTGTTTCTCTTAAATCAGAATGACATTAATTTAAATGACTGTTCTACCCTAACAATATATATTGCTTAAAAAGTACATTTTTTATCCTTCTGTTTCAATGATATGCACATTTACAACAAAATTTGCCCCTCAATAATGGTAGCAGAGAACAAAATTGCATTATTATTTGATTCTGCTGTCTGATTTCTCACTTTCCTGAGCACCAGGGAACACAACATATGCACTCTTTATCCTGGGGAGGTTGCCCTAATTGTGATTAGAGTTGCTGACCACTGTGAAATCTGGACTACTTAGCTTTGTGAATATACTTGGTCAAATTAATTCCATGTACCTGCTCCTGTAATTCTGTGAATTACTTAAACGTGGAAAACTTATATTTAATTCAATGTTATTGATGTCTAAAGTGTAACTTTTTAAAAAAGCAACATGAAGAAAATACAAATTATCAAAAGAAATTTTCAGGAAGGGAGCCAATCTTGTAAGTATTAGAATAGCAAGGTAGTACTATTGAATAACTTAGGAAAATGACATTATTGAAAATATTTTAGTGGTTTTATTGACTGGCTACTTTACTTGAGTATTGAAAAACAGGGAGGAAATAATAATTAATATTTATTTACAACTAAAGATGGCTCATGTGCTATGTTAAACTCTGTGCATGAATTATATTTTTATGCACAGAATTTTATAATCCTCATAACTACTTCTTAAACCAGATGTAATTGATATATGCACTGTACAGTTTCAGAAATTAAATAATATAGAAGTTTTATTATTAACATCACAAACCTGATAAATGGAGAATTGAGTAAAATAAAATCTGATGATGAACTCCAGATTCTTAACCATTCCCTTACAGGACATTTTCTAATATCCAAGTCTTTTTACAAGACTGTAAGCCACCAGATAATTTAATTGCATTAATTGCACACAGTTCTTGCCAATCTCTATAATTTCTGGCTCTTATTCTATATATTTTTGGGTACCCCATTAGCAAATGGATTTTGAAGCATTGGCACAGATATAGATGATGATGAAAATCATGTGGTGATAAAGTAAATATAGAAAATATTTAATGCATATTAGGTCCTTTTATAAATATGTAGGTCCCAAGTAACTTAAGAGCTGCATACAAAATATAGAAGCATTGCTTTAAAGGCTCATGTAGAAATTTCCCTGGATGATGTTTGTTGGAGTGTTGTCTCAGAAACTCAACGTCACAGGTTTGATTCCTGGTCAGGGCACATGCTTAGGTTGTGGGTTTGGTCCCTGGTTTGGGGTGTGTACAATAGTTGATAAATATAGTTTAAATAAATAAACAGATTAATGGGGCTACATTTCTATTACCTCATTCCTCTTTGGCATTTAATTATAGACTATTCCTAATGTAGAGAAGCTTAGCACAGCTAGATTCACGTCTTGTAGGCACCTCCCTTTTGCTAGCCACAGTAATGATGATGTTCTGAGTCCTACTGACAGAGGACCCCTTCATCATATTTCTGCACCTGATGTTTCATATTTCTGTCTCAGAGCTTTTCTTCTGACCATGAAGACACTCGAGCACAAGTTGGAAAAGGAAAGTAGTTAACTATGGGTAATTTCCAACATCTTATTAACTTGATAGATCATTCAGGGAGCTATTTTGCAAATTTCTTAGAAGCCCTTAGATGATTTTTACGAATTACCTGCCATGATATATTCAACAATGCACTCTCTTTTTCTCTCTAAACTCTCAACTCGCTTTTTACTTCTTTTTAGATAAAGTCCCAAATAAACTACTTGAACCCAAACCCTTGACTCAGGCACTGCTTAAGAGAGTCGTCAAACTAAGACAATTCCGGAAACAGAAAACATTTTATCCAGAGATAATTTAAGCTGTGCCTTCTAAAACCTCTTGTTCTCACTGCTCTCTGAATGTTAATCTGTTCCCCACTTTGTTGGAAATTAGGCTACTGTATAGCATGACAGCTGCAGTGGCAGGATGGTGACATCAAAGCAGCAAAGTTAGAAATACATTCCTGAACTACATCTTCAACTTATTCTCATGATGTCTGTATCCACATAGCCAGTTCCCTTCCACAGCCTCAGCCCATACAGCTTATCACTCAATGAATCCCCCTCTAGAGTCTAGACACTGGAATGAAATAGCTAGGACGGCTAGAATATAGAAATTAAAACCAGTTTCAATTGCAACTGAATCTTAATTTAGATATCTATTATTACTTAAATACTCTTCTTACTCATTAGCATATTTGGGTGGTCCTTGAGTTCTGAGTCTCCTAAAAGTATATATACCTTAGGCTAATTGCACAATTATAATTGCAACTGTACATTGTTGCTATTAAGATAAAATTTTTCAGCCTTAGAAAAGTTCACAAGAACTGCGTGCTTCCTTTAGAAATGGAAAAGTTAGGGAAAAGATTACATTATTTTTTTAATGAAACAGTGAAAGAGAAATCTATTTAGGAGTACTAGGCAATAGCCAAAGAAAGACTGGGAAACCAGTCCCTGAGGTAGAGGGGGAAATACAGGATATAAAGGAAAGATCAGATAAGATAAAAATATCTGTGTGGGGGTTTACTATTGTAGGACATAATTCTAGCATGCTCACCCAGTGATATTAGAATTATTCACCATTTACCCTAGATGACATTTTTTCTGGCTCTCATTACCTCTTGAACTCAAAACTGCTTTTCATTACTGCAGCAGCCCACAGTCCTTTTAGATTTACTCCTTCTCATTTATTACTATCCCATTGTACTGGGAGTCCTACTCTGGGGTTTGGGGATAACTTCAATGACTTGATGTTGGAGAAAATTCTTTAATGTTACTATTTAGCTAATGGAGTTGTTTTGGAAAGGGAGGTTTGCTTTCAGCCAGAACTGTGAAAGAAATATAACCTCAACACTAAATGTTAAATATTTTAAAACAGTATCATATAAAAACTGTATTAGATATTTTTTTTCTGAAAGCATTTCATTACATCTTGAAAACAAAAATATATGGTATTTGTCAGTTTTCTAAACAATTTTTATATAACTTGACCACACTTTTATTGCTAGTTTGGGGTAGAGATGGTCTTCAAATATAAGCATAATAAGAGGTTTAAAAATGTATTGAATGTCTTTGGAGCTAATTTACCAAAAGCAAAAATATTGAGGCATTGGGGGCAGGGAATTAGCACAAATTCAATGAGAAATTAGCAGGAACAATGAGAGAAATACAATTAGAGCTAGAAATGGATGAGAAAAAAAGAAATGATGGTAAGAGATAGTAAAAAAGCCAGCAAAGTTGGGAGAGTGAGAATCAAGTGGTTAGGAAATAAAACATATTACATTGAATAGCATAATATTAAGGAGAAAAAAAGAAACAGCAAGATAAAAAAAAGGACTTACATTTTGAAAAAAAAACAGCAGTTATAAACTCAGATTTTGCTTTTATATGTATGAAGTTAAGACTGTTATAGGATTTATGTTGATAAAAACTGAGAGGAGATACCGAACGCTATTTATTTGTAATGAACGATTTTAAAATTAACATTATTTTTTTACAATATTTTAAACAAAATTTCTTTACGCTTGAAAAGAGTAAATTCTAACACTTGTTTATGAATCTGATACCAAACAGAAGCGGGGGTTTGGCTGCCTGCCACTACCAATAGGCAGGTTCCAGGGGCAGAGGCTGGTGAGAATGGAAAGAAGTTTTTATTCCAATGCTGGATGATCTTGGAGAATGGCAGCCTCTTGTCTCAAAGCCCATCACCTCCAGAAAAACCAGAGGAAAACCTAACCATCTCAGCCAGACCAAAACCAAAGGCAGCATCCCAAGTTCTTTCTGTCATTTAAAGTACCATCATTTGGGAACCACAGGCAGCCACTAAATGGTTACCCAAGTGACTAAGCTTTTCTCCTGGCCACTGTCAGGCCTCAGGCTCCCCGCTGGAGCCCACACGAGGAGCCGGTGTTGCTATTGAAAATGCGGCTTTCAGGGACAGATGGTCCCACGAACTCACCAGCTAGTACAATTTGCCAGGTGGGTCAGAGTGCGTCTCTTGCTTTCCTCGCTGCTATTCTGACCTCTATGGTGCATGTGCCTACCTACTTGTGGTTTAACCCCCAACCAAGTATGGGAAGTGGGTAGAAGGGCTTTTCTCCCATATATATATATATATATATATATGTGTGTGTGTGTGTGTGTGTGTGTGTGTGTGTGTGTGTGTGTGTGTGTGTATGTATGTATATATATATATATACCTTGCTAGCCTTGCAGGTGCTTACTGCAAATCTTCCTCCTGCCACCATCTTGCTCAGGGTTGAAGAATCTCCCACCAGAGCGATGGGAAGGTGCCATCTTGGTTACCCTGACTCTGAGGCACCCCCTACTCCATGCCCCTCAAGTGCCTTGGGTGGTTTGCAATCTCCTCTGGTGGCTCCCCCTGTCCCCTTCCCTTATTTATGCATAAAAGAATTGGGCTTTTTTTGTAAACTTAATAATAAAAAAATTAAAATACAGACACAAACAGAGCTCTTTTGAAGTTTAAAGAACAGTAGGTATATAGAAATGAAAGCACACATATTAGAGTTTCTGTGATCCTTAGCACACAATCAATCATTCTACATCAGTTTTTATTCTTGCCTTTAAAAAAACAGAACAAAACTGTTCAAGCCCCAGTGGTACTTTTTTTGTTCCAGACCCTGTGGTACCAGATATCTTTGAAAGAAGCAGCTCCTCCCCTTCTTGCTTTTGTTCACATCAAATTAAACCATGAACAACTTTCGGCAATCACATCTGAAGGCATTTCATCAATATTATCCAAACACCATCTACCATTCTAAAGATAAGTGATGTGTTTATATAAAAGTAGCTATAAATTCATCTCAAGATTATTTGAAAATGGCGCAACTGCTTACCGATCAATAAAATCTGAATGTGAGAGAAGATTTTGGAAAAACATATTTTAAGAAAAGTCATTAATCTATAATTACAATAAATCTAAAAAGTGTATAATGTAGTCATATTATTGAGGCAACAACTATAATTTTTTGCTACAACTCATAAAAACTGAGTACATTATAGCCTATGATTTTTTTTTGCTTGTATGACATACTGTTTGGTTTTTCATAAATTAATTTCATAAATTAATATTATTAGATAATTCAGCAGGAAATTCTTAACATGACTCTGTTAGCTTCATATACAATTTAATTAACTGATTGATTGGTTAAAACATGAAGAAGGCACATTCTATATGCTAACTACAGATATATGGAGATATATATCCAGAAAACAAAATATTAATATAAACTATTCCAAGTGATAAATTGTTATGAGTGTGTGGAACCTAAGTCATCAAAACACACATTGTCTTTGAAATAAGAACTCTTCACTAAAGCAACAGTAATTGTGTAAGTGTGCACATATGTGTGTGTTATGTGAGCTTTCAATTTTATGTAGTTATTTAGTATATTGAAATTTTGATACATTTCCGATCCTCTAAAAAGAGGAAAAATAATATCAATGGCAGGAAGAACATGTCTTGCCTTAGAGCAAGGTGACTTCTTTTTTCCCCATCGAAGTGACAAGTTAGGGACTTCCGGCCAAGATGGAGGTGTAGCTAAACAGGCTGCATCTCCCTCCACAACTAAAAAGGAGTGCAACTACTTCAAAACTAGAAATAACCAGAAGTTGCAGAAAATCAAACTGCATGGAAGTACAGCAAACAAAGATATAAAGAAGAAATACTCATCCAGACAGGTAGGAGAGGCAGAGCCAGGGCGGAGAGGACTCAGTGTGATGGTGGCAGCAGTGGTGGCGGCAGTGGCAGGCTGGCAGAAAGTGCAGTCACATGTTTTAAAAAGTCAGGATGGACACCTGGGGAGCATTCCCAGCTCCTCAACAGAGCTCACAGCACACAGTCCCAGCACCAGGGAAAATCAAGATTCATTGCTTCTGACTGTGCAGACCAGTGGGGGTTGGGGGGGAGGTAGAGACTGCTGATCTCTTAGCAGAGTCTGCTTGTTTAAAGGGCCCCCATGGTCCTAGAACATCTGCAGACCCACCCACTCTGGGAACGACAGCCAGGGCAGCAGCTAGAGGAGTGCCAGTCCGGTGAGGAAGTGGGAGAGGTGCCTGGAAAAGGGGCGAATGCTGGGCAGGCAGCATTGTTCCCTCTTGGACCCCTCCCCCACATACAGCACCACAACGTGGTGAAACAGATCACCCTGTACTGATGAATCCCTAAGGCTCCGCTCCGTACAACGTAACAGGAGTGACAGCTCTACCTGGGACATGGAGGCAAACAAACACGGGAGCCTGTCAGAATGAGGAGACAGAGAAGTATGGCCCAAAAGAGGAAACAGATCAAGGTTTCAGTGGGAGAACTAAGCAACAAGGAGATAGCCAACCTAACAAATGCAGAATTCAAAACACTGGTGATAAAGATGTTCACAGGCTTGACAGATATGCTTGAGTATGACAAGCACATAAGAAAAGAAGTGAAGGCTATGCTAAATGAAACAAAGAAAAATACACACTAAACCAAGGGTGGAGGGAAGGAAACTGGGGTTCAAATCAATGATTTGGAACATAAGGAAGAAAAAAACAGTCAATCAGTGCAGAATGAGGAAGCAAGAATTGAAAAAAAATGAGGAAAACTTCCCAAATTTTGTGAAGAAGATGGACATACAGGTCCAGGAAGCACAGAGGGTCCTGGGCAAGCTGGACCAGAGGGGACCACACCAGGATGCATCATGACTGAGATGATGCCAAAGGTGAAATATAAAGGCAGCAAGAGAGAGGTGGAGAGTTGCCTATAGGTGGTTGTCTATAGGACTGTCAGCTGATTTCTCAGAGCACACTTTGCATGCAGGAAGGGGCTGGCAAGCAGTATTCAATGTGATGAAAAGCAACTTACAACCAAGATTACTCTATCCAGCAAAGCTATCATTTGGAATGGAAGGGCAGATGAAGTGCTTCCCAGACAAGGTAAAGGTAAAGGAGTTCATCATCACCAACCCATTATTATATAAAATGTCAAAGGGACGTACTTAAGAAAAAGATTAAAACTATGAACACTAAAATGACAACAAACTTAGAACTCTCAACAACTGAATCTAAAAAATTAAAAAAAAAAAAAAATCTAACTAAGCAAACCAGAATAGAAACAGAATCATAGGTATGAGTATCATTTGGAGGGTTATCAGCTTTGAGGGGGGAGGGAGAGAAATGGGGAAATGATGTAGGGATTAAGAAGCATAATCAGTTGGTACAAATTAGATAGAGGTATGTTAATAATAATATAGAAAAGGATGAAGCCAAAGAACTTATATGAACGACCCATGTACATGAACTAAGGGGGGTGGGATTGCTGGAGGGAAGGGGGGTGTTGGGCAGAGGGGAGCAAAGGGGAAAAAATTGAAACTACTGTAACAACATAATCAATAAAATATACTTTAAAGAAAATGACAAGGTAAATAACTTGTAAATGGTGCAAATCCCTGTGAGATTACTTTCCTTCTCTTTAAGCTTCCTTATTAACTGGATGATGATAATCTTCACTTGGGCATGATCAACAATTCAATAATTATAAAATAAAATAAATAAAAAACAACACAGGAAGAAAATGGATTACTCTCTTTGCTCCAGATTGATTACATGTTTACTACTGAATAACCAAAAAATCCACAAAATGAACACATTTTCTATTCTTCCATTCAGAAGTATAACGCCTTTAGCTGTATGTAACTTTCACCTGCCTTGCTGCTTTAACAAATTCCTGTGCACGACTCTTGGTCAAGGTGGCAGCGTAAGTAAATGCAGGACTCAGCTCCTCCCACAAGCACATCAAAATTATAACTAAACAGCAGAACAACCATTATTCAGAACTGCCTAAAATGTGGTGGAATGGAAGTCCTATGTCTAGGGGATTAAAGAAGCCACAATTAGGTGAGATGAAGAACAGAGTAGACTCACGCTCATGTGTGGCAGATGAAAATCCAGAGGGATAACTTGACTGTGGAAGTCCCCCATGAGGAGTGAGAGATCCCAGCTTTACACAAGGCCCCTCAACCCAGGGTTCCAGTGTCAGGAAGAGAAGTTCCTATAACTTCTGGCTGTAAAAAGCAGGAGGGATTGAGGCTGAGTGTGACAGAGGCCTCTAAAGTCCCAGGCAGTTCCTCTTAAAAGGCCTAGGCATGAATTTATACTTGGGTTCACTCTTTCTGATTTCCAGCATGGGGAAGCAGTTTAAAAGACACCAGAGAAAAGGGGAGGTACTGAAATATCTGGTATCAAGGTGAGAACTTGGAGGGCAGCATTCTTTCAGAAAAAAAGTGCTGGCAGAAACCATTCTTCCTTTGATGAGCTCGCTTTCCACAAAGCTGGCAGGTGGGTACCATATCTAAGACTCATCAACCTGATTCACACTCTTTTCCCGATTGTGGTGATTCCATGAGGCCATGTCCCACCCAACTTTTGGGTTCATTCAAGCTGTTCTCAGTGGCTTTTCCATACACGTGGCCAGTCTTGGCTCATGTTTCAGATTTTCCTAAAAATCTCTCATAAAAGCAATCCTGGCCTCAGCATGCTCCATACCTCTTGCTAAATGGCCCCAACACTGGCATAAGCAGAACCTGGCCATGGTTTGCAAGTTGACCTTGCCTGAGCACCTCCAAGACCAACACAAGTATAGCCATCTGAAGATTGCTTTGTGGCTCATGCCAGGTGGCCCAGGACAAAAAATAGGTGGTGGCTGACCTTGGCCTATACCTCCTGTGAGGCCTCAGAGCCAGTGCATCCAGTAGAGAGCTTCAGGCCATTTTGAAGCATCATTGCCAACCATCTCCACAAGCAATACAAGGGGCAGACTCATTGCACGCCAGAGTGCTGCTGAAGTAAGTCCTGCTCTGTGGGATGGGCCCCTGCACAGCTGATCCTCTATGGTGGTCAGATGTCAGTGATTAATGGTCAAAGCCAGTCCTTAAAACTGATCAAACTAGGAGTATATCCCTCCCATTGACATGCCAATAGCAATTAAGGCTCAAATATAACAGAAAGGTGCACACAGAACCATGGTGGGCACACCTTGAGTACCCAGCTTGGGTAATTGGAGATGCTATGCCATTGAACTATACAGAACACCTACTAGATTAGGCCACTCTACCAAGCCTAGGAGACATGGATGCTCTACCTAAAACATAGAAAAAAACACAGGGAAGTTGTCAAAATAAGGAAACAAAGAAACATGTTCCAAATGAAAGAACAGAACAAAACTCTGGAAAAAACAACTAAACAAAATGGAGGCAAGCAATCTACTAGATGCAGAGTTCAAAACACTGGTTTTAAGGATGCTCAATGAAATTAGTGAGAACCACAACAGAATGAAAAAGGAGAATGAAGGATACACTAACTGAAATGAAGAATAATTTACAGGGTATCAACAGTAGAGTATATGAAGCAGGGAATCAAATTAGCATTTTGGAATATAAAAAGCAAAAAACACTTAATCAGAACAGCAAAAGAAAAAAAATCTGAAAAATGAGGCTAGTGTAAGGAGCCTCTGGCACAATTTCAAGCATTCCAACCTATATTTTAAAAAATGACAGAAAAGTTTCCTAACTTGGTACAGGAAATAGACATTCAAGTCCAGGAAGCACAGAGGGTCCCAAACAAGATGAAGCCAAAGAGGCCTACACCAAGACACATGATAATTAAAATGCAAAAGGTTAAAGATGAAGAGAGAGTCTTAAAAGCAGCAAGAGAAAGACAGTTCGTAAACTACAAGATAGCTCCCGTAAGACTGTCAGTTGATTTCTCAACAGAAACTTTGCATGTCAGAAGAAACTGGCATATTCAAAATGATGAAAAGCAAGGATCAACACCAAGATTACTCTACTTAAAAAGCTATCACTTAGATTTGAAGGACAGATAAGGAGATTCCCAGACAAGAAAAAGTTAAGGAATTCATCAGCACCAAACCAGTATTCTATGAAATGTTAAAGGCTCTTCTTTAAGAACAAGAAAAAAAATGATAAAAATTATGACCTAGGATGGCAATAAATATACATGTGTCAGTAATTAAATTTTAAAAAACAAAACAAATGAACAAGTAGAAGAGAAACAGACTCATAGACACAGAGAACATTTTGATGGGTGACAGATGGCAGAGGTTTGGGGGACATGTGAATAGGTGAAGGGATTAAGAAGTACAAATTGGTTGTTACAGAATAGCTATGGGGATGGATAGAACAGTATAGAGAATATAACCAATTATATTCTATTAACTATGTAGTGTGTCAGATGGGTATGAGATTTATCAGGTTGATAACTTAGTAAGTCATGTAATGTGTAATCACTGGGAGGTACACTTGAAACTAATACAATAAAGTATGTCAACTTCAATTAAAAAACAAAATAGAGCTCCAAGATGGTGAAGGAGTAAGTGGAAGCTATACTATCCTCCTCCCAGGACCAATCTGGAATTACAACTTAATTGTGGAGAAATCATCTGAACAACCAACTAAATATTAGCTGGAGAAAAACCTTATAACCATAGACAGACAGAAAAGGCTGCTTCATTACAATGTGACTTGTAGGAAGTGCAGAAATGAGAAAGGGCTGGCTGGGTTCCCACGGGTGGCAGCTGAAGGGACTGAGAAACAGTTGAGCAGCCAGAGATTCCCCCTAAGAAGGCCAGGGTCTAAACCCACAGATGGGTTTCCCATCCTACAGCAACAGAGCAGAAAATAACATAGCATCCAGCTTTGAAAAGTGAAAAGCCACAGGTTTGTTGTTTGTTGTTGTTGTTGGCCTGAAAGTAACAGCTGGAGATAAAGAGCCCTTAATGGAATCATATACAAAAATTTATTGGCACCCACTTACCCTGGACTCCAGCAGAGGGAGGGCAGAGAGGACTAGAGACACTTAAGGAGAGTTTGGGGTGGTGGCATTGAGGAGAGAACTGAGGGAGCAGCCGATTGGTCCCAGTGCTGACTTATTCCCCATACTTCAGGCCAACCATTCCCCTCCAAGTGGTGTCAGCCTGAGGGGAAGCAATAGTCCCACCTGCAGGAATTAATCTGTCCTACTCTCAGTGCTTAATCTGATCACAGATGAATAGATTGACAACTAAAGGAGAAAGACAAAGGCAGAAGATCTCTGGTAGTCTCCAAGAGGCTGCCTAGGCGCAGACTGGGACATGATCTAATGTCACCAGGGGCAGAATCAAGAAGTGCAGATCAATCTAAGAAGCAGAAACCAACAAGAAGAGTCACAAAAATGGGGAGACACAGAAACAAGCCCCCATCAAAATAAAAGGAGGAATCCCCAGAAAGAGTGCTAAATGAAATAGAGGTAAGCAAACTATCAGACATGGAATTTAAAATATAGGTTATAGGGAAGCTCAAGAGCTCAGAGAGCTCAAAGAAAATACAAAGAACTCCAGGGAAACTACAAGGAATTCACTGAGAATTACGCCAGCATTAAAAACGACATAGAAAATATCAATAAGAGCCAGGAGGAAATAAAGAATATAATTTCTGAATTGAAGAACACAGTAGAAGAAATAAAAGCAGACTAGAGGAAGCAGAATATCAGATCAGTGAGCTGAAGGACAACAGAGAAAATAATTCCCAGACAGTGCAACAAAATGAAAAAAGACTGAACAAGAATGAAGAGGTTTTAAGAAAGCTGCAGGACAACATGAAATGTAATAATAGTCATATCATAGAAATACCAGAAGGAGAAAAAGAGGAGCAAGGGATTGAAAACCTGTTTGAAAAAGTAATGACAGAAAACTTTCCTAACTTGATAAAAGTCACATAAGTCCAGGAAGCACATAGGGTCCCAATGAAGATGAACCCCAACAGGCCCACTCCAAGACACATCATAATTAAAATGGCAACATTTAAAGACAAAGAGAGAATTCTAAAAGCAGCAAGAGAGAAACAGGTAATAACATACATGGACCTCTAATAAGGCTATCATCAGATTTCTCAACAGAAACACTACAAGCCAGAAGAGAATGGCAAAAAATATTCCAAGCAATGAAAAACAAAGGCCTACAACCAAGACTACTCTACCCATAAAGGCTGTCATTCAAAGTGGAAGGTGACATAAGGAGTTCCCCAGAGTAAAGGAGACTAAAAGAATACATCTCCACCACACCAGGATTACAAGAGATGCTAAAGGATCTACTTTAATAAGATAAAGAAACAGAGAGACAGAGAGAAATACAAGTACAAAGTGTAAAAATGATAATGAATAAGTACCTATCAATAATAACCTTAAGTGTAAATGGATTAAATGCACCAATGAAATGGCATAGGGTAGCTTGAATGGATATGAAAACCTGACCCACATATATGCTCTCTGCAAGAGATCCACCTCAGAACAAAAGATCTAACAGACTGAAAGTGAAGGGATGGAAAAAAGTATTCCAAGCAAATGGACATTAAAAAAAAGCTGTGGTAGCAATACTTATATCAGACAAAACAAACACAGAAATATTGACTCGTTTTTATTGTTGGGTTTCTTTAATGGTGAGATGTGTTTTATATATATTCTAAAAGTACTTCTTTACCCAACATATGCTTGGCAAACATAATGTACATTTGTAATTTGTTTTTCTCTTTACAGTGTTATCATTGTAAGGACTTTTTTTCCTTTTTGATTTTAATTAAGTGCAGTGTATAGATTGCTTTTCTGGTAATTTTTTTCATGCTGTACCCTATCTAAGAAAACTTTCCCTATCCTTATTAGGAAAAACATTCTTTCACTTTTTAAAACAGTGTTATGTTCTTAGCTCCTTATATTTATATCTATGATCCATTTTTAATTAGGTTTCACACGAAATGAAGTAAAGTTTCAGTGTTTTCCAAATGAGCCACCATCATTTGTTGATTACTCAATTTTCACTGAATTAGGTTGGACATTTGTGAAAAAAAATATCAAGTGACAATATATACCTGGGTCTATTTCTGGACTCATTTTTCTGTTCCACTAATCTGTATATTTAAATATGTGCTAAAAACAAACTGTCCAATTATTGTGGCTTTTTAAAAGTCTTGAAACCAGACTACATTTGGTTATACCTTTCCAAAATTGTTTTGACTAATGGAGTTCTTTGGAATATATAGAAATTTTAGATTTATGTTGTAAATGTCTACAATAATTAACTTAAGGATTTTTTTAAAGGAATTTGCTTGAATTTACGCATCATTTTGATAGAATTGACATAATAACATTGAGTTCACATCCATGAATGTAGAATATCTTTACATATATATCTTTTAAAGTTTTGCTCAGAAAGTTTTGTACTTTTTTAGTTTAGCATGAATGCATGCATTTGTTAAATTTCTTCTGAAGTATGTTATGTATTTGCTACTTGAAAAGATATTTTAAGAGAGGCAGGTCCAAGATGGCAGCATAGGAAAGCCCTGAACTCACCTCCTCCCAAGAACACATTGAATAGACACCTACGCATAGAACAATTCCATCCTAAAGAAGAACTGAAGGTTGCCTGAACAGCTTCTGCACAACAGAGAGACCACACAGAGAACAATAGAAGAGACAGAAACATGATAACCATGGGTATCCCACCCTGACAGAGCAACTTGTAGTAGCTATGATGTCATTGAGGGGCTGAGTTCAGACATGCCTGCTATAGAACACAGCAAAAAGTACCCCAGCAGTTTAAAAGACAACTAGACTATAAATGAAGGAAATCTATTTATACAAATGATACTGTGGGTGCATACTGCCAGGACTCTCTAATAGAGTGCCTTTGTTTTTGTTCCCCTTCTACGTGCTTAGAGTGGGTAGGAGCTCATACAAGTAACCTAGCCTGCAAGGCCACCTAAGCATGCTCTGAAACCTTGGCCTACTCCAGTCAGCCACCCTGCCAGGGTGGCCCCTGTTCTGCATTTGCTGGGACACCTTGGCAACAAAAATATCAAAAAATATATTGTCAGTGGAAGTCTAAAATATAGTAGTATCTTCTTTACTTTCCAGGCAACTTTTTATAGTTTTATAGAAGTACATAAAATGAAAACTGGTTCCTTTGAAAGAGTGATATAGAAATAATGTAAATAAAAAGAGAAAGCTATTGGACAAATAATATCAATCAATTAAATTAGTTTTTTCCAAGGATGATTTTACCTTATAAGCTTTGCATTTTCAAACTTAGGAGAAAAGATATATGACACATTTAGGTAGAAGATAGAGGTACAGCAATTTAACAAAAATGCATCATTTATAGATCATATAAAAGTTTCTCAATAAAAGAAATAAACATCAACTATAATCATTAAGAAATAAGCTAGTCATAATTCATAGACAAGTATACTGCAAAAAAGTCTATAAGTAATTACAATGTGTAAATAAGATTATATATAACAGCCATACATTTAAAAAAATTATATTAAAATTTCTGCTTAGCACCTAACAACATATATATTTGCCTCTACATCAAAATCATCACAATTTCTCTTTGAGGATCCTCAAGGCAAGCTGAGTTATGGTGAACTTGGCATTAAGCATATTGTTTATTATAATGACAATCATGCAGAATCTCCTGTCTGGGTTCATGACCCTGAGCATCAGCTGGTGACTCAACAATGATACATAACACTAATAAATAGAGTTTCCTGTTCCTCAGTGTTCTTTTGATATGGGAAACATGGAAATATATTATTAATGAATCATTATACCAATGACATATTGAAATAGAACACCAGAGAGTTATTATTTCCTTGGTAAAATATTTTACTTTCACAAGGCCCTGGAGATCTAAGAATGCATTTCCAAAGCCAGGCCATGAACCTATTTGAGTATTTGAGGAAGAAAATCAGTTTTTTTCCTTTAGAATTTTAAAATTGCAATGACTGCTTATGACAGCTGTAATCTGAAGCAATCCAAGCTCATAAATAATTCATGTTGCTGGTATTTTGTGTGTGTGTGTGTGTGTGTGTATGAAAACTCAGTTAACTTTTGGAGGATAGACACTTATAATAAAGGGCAGACACAATGAACAAGATGCAGGGTGATTATGGTCCAGGAGATTTATGAAAGAAGCATATATGAGCATAAGAAATACAGTCTCCATAAGAGTACAGAACTGCCATGAGGGAGAAATGATATAGTAGAAGGTTTTTAACTTTAAAATAAGTTTGAAAGCTCTCTGCTCAAAGCCTGTGGATTTAATCTCACACATTTATTTTAAGGGTGAAACTAAGAACAGTACAAAACAAAGGAGGACAAGATGAGTAATTTTGTGTGCTCAGCAAAATATGAATTATGTATGTATTGGTTGTGAATTCTGCCCTGGCTTCTCTGCATTTGCTCAGAATAATCTTTCCACAGAGTCTGGATGATTCTATGCCAAGACAACTAATTAATGCAATGAACTCAGCCAAACACTGAATAATGTGAATAAAACAGAAAGTCATGGGAGACACTGTATATAAAGGTGTAGGTTGTGTCCTGCATGGAAATACCTGGATAAGGTCTTGATGGTGGTGGTGACAATGGTGGCAGACAGGCCTTGAAATTCAAACTACCTTGTTTTAAAAGTCCTTGGCTTCAGGGGTTGAGCTGAGAGGAAGACGGCTGTTTCTCTAGACTTTCTAGATGAGAATGATTTAGGGTGTTTGTTTCCAGCTGGAACGTGTTTTTTGTAATTTTAAAAAAAGTATCTTATCTTCCTGAAGTTTGTGAAGAAGTGGAAAAAGTATTGGTTGTTTGATACTCTATAGGTAAAAAGCATTTAATAGATCTCAGCAGACTCAATAGGTCTGCTTTAATCTCCCTTTTCTCAGATGTCACACTGATCAGTAACCCACAGGTGTCATAAAAAATTTGTGATTCCAAGCCATAACCTTAAAACTTGTATATTCCTACAGGTGTATTACAGTACTTCTCATCTGTCTTTCCTCTGACCTCTATGATCTCAGCCTTTCTGGTCATTATCTAAACTGGCTTATTTTCCTGAATTCAGCTTTACACTTGGCATTTGCTTTATGAGACATGGTCCCTAAGTGAGCTGGTTAATGAATCTGAGTCCTAGCCACATTTAAACTTAGCATCATTGCTTCTTGCCTTGGAGGAATGAGGGATGGCATTGAGAACAACTAGAATTTCAATAGATGATATGGATCTGTCAAAATAGCACAGAGCTTAAAGCTGGAATTTGGAGCCTAGAAGTTCTGTTTCCTAGTAAGCCTTGAATTGATAGATTATGTAGAATCAGGGAGTTCTCACAGAAAATGTAGGAAGGTTTTAGCAACAAAAGGACCTTGATGGACTAAGAGAAGCATTTTTTTTTTTTTTTACCAAGAGTATCAGAAGATTTAAAATATTTTACCAACTACTACAGCTGTTTCAGTGCACATGGGCAGGCTATCAGTCAAAATGGAAGTGTCTTATGCTTCTGTTTCAGATCTTAATTCTATTTACTGTTTAACCCCCTTTCTTTGCTGATATTCCTGGTTCTTTATTAGCATCATTTTTCCATTTTCTTAATTAGCAACATTTCAATATATGTGTGTATATGTATATGTATATGTGTGTATATATATATATATATAGTCTGTCCAAAAGGTATCCAGCCATGTAATATAAAAAATTAGAGAAACTTATTGAAGACGCAAGACACAAGAACATTGTACATAGGACAATAATGCCTCAGTCCCCTTCAAAGTAGGCACCTTAGGACCTCACACAGTTCTCCTAATTGTCATCAGCTGCCCCGTTATATTTTCCTGAACTCATCAACGGTCTGAAATCTATTCCCTTTCAGAGGTGATTTTAGTTTTGGGAAAAGCCAAAGCTGCAAAGTGCCAAATCAGGGCTGAAGGGGGGCTGAGTCATCTGGGTAATTTGATGTTTTGCCTAAAAACTCTGCATGAGATATGATGCATGAGCAGACACATTGTCATGAAGAAGTTGCTGATCACCAGCTGCCCATAGCTGTGGCCTTCTGAGTCATTCAAATAGTTTCCACAGAGGAAGATTCAAGCTTCATGCAAAACTTGATGCAGATTTGTTGCTCTACTCACTCAGTCATTTTGAATGTGATGGCCACACAGTACACATGCTCACTCAACAGTGTCTACTGCCCCCACTGACTGGTGCAGTGAAGTTCTCATGGCTCATGCATGCTCATTTCATTCCACCCTCCTTGGCTGCCAGGTTACATTGATGTCATGCAAACCATTCTCATTATATTAACAATAGCTGGACTTTTTCTGGAAAGACCTCATATATATGAATGAATTTAATTTTTTTCTTCTTACAAAATGTAGAGCTTCTTGACTAACATATTCTTCCTATCACCACAGGAATTTGATCTATCAATTATATATTTTTTTTCTTTTATAGTTCTGATTTTTCTCTCTACATTTTTCTCTTCTGTCTAAAAACTAAATCAGCCCTGGCCAGTGTGGTTCAGTTGGCTGGGCATCATCACACAAACCAAAGGCTCACAGGTTTGGTTCCTCATTGGGACACATGCCTGGGTTGCAGGTTTGGTCCCCAATTAAGGTACATGCAAGAGGCAAGTGATAGATGATTCTCTTTCACATCAATGTCTCTGTCCCTCTTTTTCTTCCTCCTTTCACCTCTCTCTAGAATCAAAGAATATTTAACATATTTGTATTGCTTATGTTGTATCAATGGACATAAATGAGGAAAAGAAATGAAGAAAAACATAAGTATTTTAGTATTCATTTTCCTTCATAGTTAACAAAAGGCTATCATTAACCTCTTAGATAATAAAATAAAAACTTAGAATATTTTCTTATAAACCTGATTTTTAATAACATACAAGTATTTTTAAATGATGTTTGTATGACTAAGGATATCACTTAACCACATAATGTATAGTTATAAAAAATTTTGAAGTGGAAAAGCAGGTATTTGAATGAATGACCAGATTAGTTTAGCCCCACAAATTAGAATTCCACATTGGCAATGCACACTATATAATGCCCAATTTTTTAAAAATAGTTAAGTCCATAATTATTATTTTGTTATGAAATCACATATGAACAAAATTATCCAGCTCAATGAAGAAATTAAAACAATGCAGTAATATTTAAATTCTGAAAGTAAAGTTTCTGCTCTACTCATCAATGACAGACAGTACAGGCAATAAATTCAGGAGCAGGAGTTTTACTTATTATTGTCTTGTAAAATCAGAATTGACAAAGTTTCTGTCTGGAATAGTTAAAATGTGTTATCACATACCTTGCTGATACCTGAATAATTTCCTATAGTAGAAAAAAGAGGAAGATCATTGGCTAAAAGTGACTGAAAGATAACCTACAGATATTAGATAGCTCTGGTGTCTCAGCCAAATGTAACAAGATAATATCCCTTCTACCTCACTTAACACCATAAAAGTAACTGTTCATTCACTATTCCTAAATAATGCTCTTAGATTATATTGGGCATATTTTATTGTTGATGTAATAATAGTGGAAACTTTGAGCTCAATTATCTGCAGTTGGGATTTGGGGAGGCTTTAGTTTTTTTGGACTCCATAAGATTTAGTGAAATGAAAATTAATTACTGTGAAATTAAATTGGATTTATGTAAAATACTGACAATAATTTTTAAGTGTTTCCCATCACTGCTTAGCAATGACCAAAAAAAAAAAAAAAAAGTGCTATCAAGATTCAAGTCCATAAATGATAAGCAGATTAGTTTCTCTTGATAGTCACCTCTAGTTTTATTAGTAATATATTTTCAAATCTGTGCCAATTTAACCATTTTATTTTTCAGAACTTACTTTAGTTGCAAGTAATTAATTTTTTATTCTTTGGTGTTAATACATTTAGCTTTGATATTACATCCATCACCCATTAAACTCCTGTGCTGTGCAACTTTGTGCTGATTCAATGTGAAAATTCCAAAAGGATACATTAATGGTTTATGGATTATCCACACTGTTCCCATTAAAGTTAATAGGAATTACATGGCTAATTCCCAAAGTGCCAGATTAAAAATTGCCCCATACTGTTCAAAAGCCTTCAAAAGTTTTCATTTCTCACCCAATGTGCCAATGCTGATAAGAAGAGTGGTGCCCCCTGCTTTGATCACCTAAGTAAGAAAGAAAGAAAAAGGATATGGCAAGATTCCACTTGTTATATAGGGCTTCAAGCCATTTCACAGTTGGAAACATAGGTAATAGTTACAAAGTTATTGGCTAGGCAAAATTAGTACTTTGAAATTAATTTTATTAGGCAAAAATGTTTAAAAAATTCAATTCTAAGCAACACATAGGTCCTACAGCTTTTAGACAAGATGCTTCATGAATATGAAAAAATAAATCTTAAAAGGAAAAATTGTTTGGCTTCCATAACAGCAACAGCAGCCAAATATTTGCTATATCCATCATCGAGAATCATTTGATCACCTTTTTAAACTTAACCTGTTTCTTGCTCTTTGACAATTTTAGGGTACAAACACATTTATACAGATAGTTGGGGAAAAGGACAGCAAGGCTTATACTTTACAACTTCACTATTTTCACAAAATAATAATAAACAAAGGGAAAAAGAAAATAAAGCAATATAGCATTGTTTCATGCATTATTGAGTATATTATTTTATTCAGGAATGGCTCTTTTCTTCCCAAATCCCCTTCCACACTGCATGAATAATGCAACATTAGCTGTGCTTTTTTTTAAAAAAAGCATTCTTTAAAAATTGAGGCAAATTTAATATGAAGTAAAATAACAAGATCTTACATGTGCAGTTTTACAACTATGGACAAATGTATATTGACATATACCCCATATCTTTTTAAGGAAAATATATTTTTACCAACACAGAAAATCCTTTTTGTCCCTTTTCAGCCAATACATGCCCTCCATCCAAGATAACAATATTTCTATTTCTTTAAACACAGATTTCACATATATGACATCATGCACTGTTTTTCCTTTATGTCTATTGTCAATTGTTCAATATAATGTTTTGAGAATTATTTAGGTCATTTATATCAGTATTCCATTACAATTGTTGAGTAGTATTCAAAGGATGGATGAACTGAAATTTATTTATTGATCCTATTAACACTTTATTTTAAATTTTTGACTAATATGATTAAAACTGCTGTACATATTCTATAGTAAATCCCTTTATGGGCCCATGTAATCATTTTGAAGGGGTAAATGACTAGGAGTAGAATGACTGGGTTACAAAAAAAAAAATGTATGATTAAATTAATAATGCCCAATTATTTTCCAAATAAGTGTTACCAATTCAGATTTTCAGCAGAAAGTTATAAGGGTGCTAAGTGATTCCTATTCTAATTATTTAGGGTTTTTAGGCTTCTTAAGTATAGTGATTTTAATGTGTGCAAAGTCTTACCACCGTGTTTCTTTAATTTGCACTTCCAGTGTCTAATTATGGCAAGTATCTCTTCATAAGCTCACAGGCTATTTGATGTCTTCTTTGGTTAAGAGAATTGGTGGCCAAGATGGACGCTTAGACAGACACACTCAGTCTCCCTCTACAACTAGAAAAGAATACGACTACCTCAAAACAAAAGATAACCAGAAATTCCAGAAAATAAAACTACATGGAAGCCCAACGTATGAGGTTATAAACCAGTGGTGCTTGTCCGGACAGGTAGGAGGGGCGAAATCGGAACAGGAATCGAAAGGCCGGGCAGTACTGTTTGTGGTAGCAGCAGGGAGAGCTGCAGGGGGAGCAATCCTGGCTGCAGTCAAGTCCGGGCAGCTCACGACCCCAACGCAGGGAAAAGCAGCCTCCCCCCCCCCCCCACTGCCTCGGATGGAGAGGCCCAGAGGGCGGGGGAATGGATCCCAGTCTCCCAGCGGAGAATAATGGCAGGAATACATCTTGGACCCCCGCCACCACACAAAGCGCCACAGTGCAGCGAAAAAGTTTATGGGACCACTGCTGGCCACTCGGTAGTGAAGAGTGCATGGGGCTCTGCCCCATATAGCTTGCCCAGGAAGCAAAGCAAAACACAACTCTGTCAAAATGAAGGAGACAACAATTAAAATCCTGGTAACACAGTTCACCACGCAGCAGATAAGGAACCTGACAGACAAACAAATAGGAAACCTTTCAGAGGCTCAGTTCAGAGCTATAGTTACAAGGTGGCTTACAGACTTAAAAGATTTGGAACAAGACAGGGAAGGAATGAAAGCCACTGACAGGAAAATGAATGAAAACACATACAAGTGGTGAGGAAATAAAATCCAGAGATCAAATCAGCAAACTGGAACATAGGGAAGGAACAAACAGTCAACCAGTGCAGAAAGAGGAAACAAAAAGTAAGGAAAGTGAGGAGAGGATCAGAAACCTCTGGCACAGCTATAAGAGACTGAACATTTGGATTATAGGATTGCCACAGGGTGAAGAAGAACTAGAAATTGAAAAATTATGTGAAAAAATAATGAAGCAGAACTTCCCAAACTTGGGGAAGGAAATAGACTTACAGGTCCAGGAAGCACAGAGAGTTCCAGAAAAACTGGATGCAGGGAGAACCACTCCAAGACACATTATAATCAAATTGTCAAAAATAAAATATAAAGAGAGAATCTTAAAAGCAGTAAGAGAGAGAGAAGAAAAGAATCATGTACAAACAGGTCCCAATTAGACTATCAGCTGACTTCTCAAAGGAGACTCTGCAGGCAAGAAGGGACTGGCAAGGAGTATTCAAAGTAATGAAAATCCAAAACCTACAGCCATGAATACTCTATCCAGTGAAGCTGTCATTCAGAATAGAAGGGCAGAGAAAGTGCTTCCAGGACAAAGCAAAACTGAAGGAGTCCATTAGATCCAAACCACTATTATATGAGATGTTAAAGGGACTGGTTTAGAAGGATAATCAAAACTATGAACATTAAAATGAAAACTGCATCACGAGAACCAACAACAGAAGCTAGGAAATCGAAACAAAGGCAAACTAAATGGGCAACGAGAGTGGAAAAAGAACTATAGGTATGGGGAACACACTTGGGGGAGGTCAGCAGGGAGAGGAAAGAGGGAGAGGGAGGGAGATGGTACAGGAATTAAGAAGCATAGTAGGAGGGAATGGAATAGACAGGAAGAGGTTGAGAAGAACTATATGCACAACCAATGGACATGGACTAAAAGGGGGGGACCACTGGGGGGAGGGGGACCACTGGGTGGAGGGGAGCAGAGGGAAGGGAAATTGGGACAACTGTAACAGCAAAATCAATAAAACATATTTTTTAAAAAAGAGGGAGAGAATTGAAGTCCCCTAACTCCTTCAATGCAAGAATTTACCCAATTTTAAATTTAGGATATAATTTACAAACATTTTGGTAAATAGTTCATATACACTTGAGAAAAATGACTTTTGCTTCTTGCTTGTTATTTTAACATCTTTATATTTACATGATATTTTATTGTTGGGTAGAAAGTTCTATAAATGCTGATTAGGTTATTTGATAGAATTGTTCTAGTCTTCTCTACACTTCCTAATCTCCATATAATTATTCTAACAAATATTGAAGGATAGGTATTAACATACATATTGAAGATCAGGATGACCCAACTATATATTTTAAAATACCACAAGTTTTCATTTGAGATTACAAAAGATAATGCTTAATAGTGAGATTCCTGGGATGGCAGTGGAGTAGTGGTGAGAAGAAATGATTCTTTCTGATGGGAGGAATATAAACAGTCATGGAAAAAGTTTAGAATTGCATTTGGTGGTAATTTTTAAAAAGCAGGCTTTCTACATTAAAGTTTTTGAAATTTTACTTGTGATTCAGTGAAAGCAGCAAATTAGTATATAAAATTGCAATATGGCTTATAATTTCTGAACATGAAACAAAATTTACATAAAGTCAAAATTAGCATTTGAATGTTAATATTGAATCACATATCAGTTGATTTCTACAAAGCTATATAATGTAACATTCTAATTTATTAAAGATAAATTTATCAGACCCATGCATTGCTATTTAAAATTAATTTCCTCTATATTTAATAGTTTATTTTATAATTTAAATAATTTAAATCTCTCTAGTTTCAGTAATGGTGGTATAAGATTTGAAGTAAGTATTTTAAAAGCTGTGTTATTATTTAAGAAGCTGCATTGTATTCAATTATTTATTTTCTGCAGCATTACTAAGTTTTAGAAATTGCTGAAAATATTTTTGTTTGTATATTGTGATATACTCTTTTTGAACAAAAAGCAAAATCAAAGCCAGGATAAAGTGCAATACTCAATGTTGGTGGAGCATTATAATTTATGAGGCAACAGTCTGTTCATTAAATTTAAATACACTGAACAAAACCTTCTGGGCTAATGCATTACAAGAACTTTTTTGTATCACCTATTAAGCTTCCTATATTGAATTCAGAAGAGGAATTTAAAAGTACCTTCTATACTTTATTTTAGTAACACAAGGTTAGATTACTTTCTTGCACATAGCCAAGGTCTCTGAATGCCACATAATGATGCTTCCTGCTGGTTTGAAAACCATATGGGTAACTGCCTGCTGAGCAAATTGAATCTAAGTTGCAGACTGGAAGAAAGCTAGCTTTATCCAAAAGATGGGTGAGATCTGTTAAAGAATAAAGAGCTTGTGCTTTGTAAGGCCCTAAGCAGTTAAACATTATGTAAATATTTTGTAATTTTATAAGTCCTAATATTCCCATTTCTTCAAACACTAACTGTTTTTTAAAGTAGATAGGCTGAAGACAATCCTGTTAAATAAAGTGAAATATAAAAGAGCATGATATATGATGGCAGAATCCAGAAACTGAGACATTACACACAAGCCCAAAGTCATTTGTTAATAAGCCACTTTACTTTAGGGTACAAAACCATAAAATTTCTGAATATGACAAATGTGTAACTTTTCACATAGTACAATAATATCCCCAAATGAGAGTGATAATATACTTAGGTAAGCGATTTGATAAAATTAGGATCTTGCAGCAGAGCTTGGTGCTGAGCGGATTTAAAAAATGGGGTCAGGCAGGAGTGAAGAAATCAAATAAGAGGGAAGAAGAGGAAGAAATGCTCCAAGACTCAGGAGCAGCATAAATTAAAGCTTTTCCTAGACCATGTGGTTTGTGTCCCTGGTGCCTGGGACTGCTGTTGGTCAGCAGAGTCAGAAATTAGGAAGATAAAGTGGAGTGAGGAGAATGACATCTACATCTGTCCATCCCTGTACCTGATCACAATAAATAAATAAATAAATAAATAAATAAATAAATAAATAAATAAATAAATAGATAGATAGATAGATAAACAAATCAATAAATCTCCGCTTTTGTTCCAACATCCAAGTCTTGAACAAGCTCCTCTTTCAGTCAAGAAGAAACATACAAGTAGAAAATTCTAGGAAGTTATTGCAAGTTTAACCAAGGTGATGATAATATAACCTAACACAAAAGTTAGACTTTTAGAGTTGAATGTTGTCCTAGCCAATTGCTTAATTTAAGAACAGAGATTTTTGAAACTGCTAAAATTTTAAGAAACTGCTAAAATCTTTAAATACAAGGGCTAGAAAAGTACATAACCCACCTGTTTCCATTTGTATTCCTGAGTGAATGCAACACTGTGTTATAGCATCAATAATATGCATCGCTTTTTCTATTCAAGGAAATACAATTAATTTAAATATTGCAGAAATGTTCGTAAAATCAATTAGCATTCACATACAATAATTCTCTTAATTCATTACTTAAAATAGAATGGAAAATGCCAATACTTTGTCAATAATATCAAACTGTATCCCTTGTCCCATCCCGCCTGAACATGTTAAGTATATGAGACTATTAAATATATTATTTTTAAAGAGTATGAGTAAGTATACCAAAGCTATAGCAAAAAATAAATGTTGCAGTTCAGTATGTGCAAAATTCAAAACTAGTCATACTAGGCTGAAGTCAAGGCGTTGGCTGGGCTGGTTCCTTTTGGAGACCGAGGAGATAACCATTGCAATGCTTTCTTCAGCTTTCAGAGGCAAAAAAGTATCACTTGCAGGGTGTCATACTATTATCTGAGATGCAGAAAGTCCTTTATACTAAGGTACCAGTGCCATCACCCTCACTGTTATAATTAATTCTATATTATTAGACCATGTTTGTTAATTTAATTAGGTAAAGATAACATTGCAAAACAGCATTCCCAAAGCTTAATCTTTTTCAAAGAAAGTTTATAAAAATTTATTTCTATGGATAAGAAATATAAAAAGAGGATTAGGTAATAAAACATATTAAACTTTATTACAGAGATGTAATTCTCTTTGTTAATGCTACATAAAATATTTTTCATAGTCCTTTTTCATAATTAGTTATTTGGAAAATAAATTCCTATTTTCTAACTTGAAATTCTGTACTATTTATTAAAACATCTAAATGTTGAGAAACTTCTCATTCAATTTAAAAGAAGAATGCATCATACCGATAGCAGTATATGGAAATATTACATACAAACAACAGGGTAATAATGTATTTCTTTTTGAAACATTAATTTAGAAATAAGCACAGTACATTTCAAATGAAGAAACTGATTTCTAGTTTCCAACTGACAGATGAGTTAGGATCTATGCAAATGGCTTAGTGGAACTTCTAGTGCATCTATTATATGTAGTAAAAGATCGATATTTTCAGGCAAATCCCATTGAAATGAATAGATAAAAATTAACTTGAGTTTTACAAACATAATATCAGTCATTTCTACTAGAAAAAATCCCCCCACCAACAAACAAATTAAATAATTACAATGAAAGATTTAATTTTATATTAAGGAAATATAAATCTTTCAAAATCTATGCATTATATTTTAAGAATGAAAGTTTTACAGTAGCTTTTGTTATGAAGTACAAATATTCACAGAGAGAAAAGTTAATTTAAAATTTAAGCATTTAGGAAAATCTTTGTTGGAAAAAGACTCTTTTAAACAAATATATTTAAATAATAATGTAGTATAGTGACTTGGCCTAATAATATAGGAATCCAATATATATAATTACAACATTCATGAAATTATCACGATATGTCTAAAAATTATAAAAATTATAACTGACATTTTGAAAAACTCTACTATGCTAACTAATCACAAATAATTAGATTTGTTATATTGGTCAATCAACTAAGCTACTAAAGTTTCAATCTTGTCAAGATTCATTAAGTGTGCTTTTTTGTTGCTGCAATTTAAGGACTAATGATAAAAAATAATAAGTTGAAATAATTTAATCAAGATTTAAAGAAACAATTATTTTCTTAATATCAATAAACTGCTAATCTAAATATAATCTAATTCTTAAAAATTTACAAGGTTTAGGGAACAAGTAAACAGACTTGAAGCTTTCTTTCTTTCTTAGTTATTATAGGTACCATTAAACATATCAGTCCAAGGAAAAATGTAACTTTTATTAGAGTTAGTTTGTAATAGATTCTTACGTTCAGAGATGCTATGCTGACCTTAAGAACAGTATAACAATTACTTACTTCTTGTTGAATGATTGGGAAGGGTGCTGAACATTTTCCTGTACAAATAGGTACTAAATTTTACCATTAGTTATTCCTTTAGGCCTAGAAAAATTGGATAATTTAGTTAGCTCTATCAAAGAGTAATAAGAAAATACTTTATATCTTGGCCATATAATACAAAATTTATAAAACTAACTGATAACAATACAATTTTTTTCTTTTTATAGATGTCAAATTGGCTGGCTTCTGGCAGAATTTTACAGTCAGAAATATTTTATGTGCCCAGATTAGTAACTTGTAAACAAGTAAATCAGCATTTAAAAACCAGGAGATTTTACACAAACACACTAATTTTAGTGTGTTTTTACAAGTGTACTATATGGTAATGTACTGACCACAATCAAGTATGAAAATATCTGGGTAATGGTTTATTAATTCAAATGATACAGTATTTATATTTTTTGAATTTTATTTACCAGAATTTTATTAGTCATAAAGCACACAAACAAACAAACATGTAAACACTCTAGCCTATTCTCTTATTATTATGTGCTTGGACACTGTAAACATTTAACCTGTGACTAGTGAAACACGCGTGGCTAGACATGGACACACACACATACTCACATAACATTGTTATGGCTAGAATCACAATCTAAGTGTAATTATAGACATATATGTATATATGTATTTCTGATGATTTATATAACACAAATAAATTATCTGAAAGTATAGGTGTGAGGACTCTAGCAAAAAGAAGGGAGTTTTGTTTGTTTACAGTTCTATAAGTCCTCTCCATTTTTTCAGGAAATAGCAGTATTAGGTTTGCCATTTGCAGAGAACTAACACTGTTTTTCTTAAATGGGTTTAGAGACATTCTGTCAACAATGAGTTGGAATATCCTTTTTTGTATGATCTAAAATTTGACATTTCCTTCAGGCCCTGTCCTTTCGATTAACCAAGTATGTCAGCACGAGATCAAATGTGGAGACTTTTTATAGCATTTTAATCAGATTAATGGAATCATTATTTACAGGGCAGAGCAATAAACCAGGTTGGCAACCATGTTATGGGCTTTCCCAGTTTTGTTTGCATTAAAATACATAAAATAATAGCCATCTTTCATTAAAGATGCCCAAAAAAAAAAGTATACATGAGACAAATATCTCTCATCTGGAAACAAAAATGCACCATCTTTCGACATCTTTTGATATTGGAAATTAAATAATATATGAAGAAATGGAAGACAGTTACTTTGTAGTAGAGTGAAGAAGGAGCCTTAGAGTCTGAAACATGTCAACTGTTCTAATTCATGCAGTGATCAGGTTCCAATGGGAAAGTCTTTTCATTTACAACCAAAACACTGAATCTGACATCTGTTGCATAGTTTACAATTTATACAATAATTTTATTTTTAAAAATCTCATTCAATTTAATCTTCAAAATTCTCACATATAAGGCTAAATTAAGAAACAATGCAATTGTCAAGTGGAGAATAACCATTTTCCCAATTAGCCTTTGCTCTTCTCAGTGCGGATGCCAATACTAGGTATTCTACATGTTCAGAACAATTATTGATTAATTTATCATGGCCTTTTGTAGCTTTTGGTAAATTAACTTACCTCTCTGAATTTCAGCTTTCTCAATAATAAAATGAAAAATATTAATTAAGTACTGTGTACATTTCTTCCATGCTAAAACTCTATGCTTTAATTATTCTAAGGTAGTTCTTTGAATGGTCTAAACTTTAGACTAAAGGAATCCCTCTGACTCATGAAAAGTAAGCGCATAAGAATCATTAATATGTCAATGTTTTCTCTTCAAGCCTCAATACCCACATCATCCTTATAACTAAGGTTTAATCACAGTAAATCATAAATATGACAGTATTGTTTCTATTGTTTTTGTAACAAATTTTGACAAATTTAGTGGCTTAAACCAAACCAAGTGTATTATCTTGTAGTTCAGTTCAAAATTCAAAATTAGTCTTTTTTAGAATTTACTTTATTGTATTTTTATTACTATTATTTCCCTTTATACCTCCTGTCCCCAGCAACCACCACATTGTTGTCCATGTCCATGAGTTCTTTTTCCTTTTTGCTTAATCATTCCACCTTCTAACTCACCATTAGCTGCCATTCTGCTCTCCAGCTATTAAGTCTGTCCCGGTTTTTCTGATTAGTTCAGTCGGTTCATTAGATTCCAAATATGAGTGAAATTATATGGTATTTGTCTTTCTCTGACTGGCTCATTTCACTAGCATAATGTTCCCTGGGTTCATCCATGCTTTTGCATAAGGGTAAAATTTCCTACTTTTGTATGGCCGAGTAGTATTCTGTTGTGTAAATGTCCCATAGTTGTTTTATCCACTCATCTACTGGTGGACACTTGGGCTGCTTCCATATCTTGGAAATTGTTAATAATGTTTCAATGAACACAGGGGTACTTATGTTCTTTCAAATTAGTGTTTTGGGTTCCTTTGGATATATTCCCAGAAGCTGGACCACTGGGTTAAATGGTAGATTCATTTTTAAATTTTTGAGGTATCTTCTTACCGCTTTCCACAGTAGCTGCACCAGTCTGCATTCCCACCAACAGTGCAAAAGGGTTATCCTTTCTCCACATCCTCAGCAGCACTTGTTGTTGGTTGATTTATTGATGATAGTCATTCTGACAGGTGTGAGATGATATCTCATTGTGGTTTTAATTTGTATTTCTCTGATGATTAATGATATTGAATGTTGTATCATATGTCTATGGGCCATCTGTATATCCTCTTTAGAGAAGTGTCTATTCAGGTTCTTTGACCAAATTTTTTTTTATTGGGATGTTTGTTTTTTTAGTGTTGAGTTTTATAAATTTTTTATAAATTTTAGATATTAATCTCTTGTCAGATGTATTGATGAATATGTTCTCCCATTCTGTAGGCTGCCTTTTCAGTTTTTTCATTTCCTTTGCTATGCAAAAACTTTTTAGTTTGATGTAGTCTCATTTGTTTGAGGCCTCAAAGGTAGCGCCTCAGAAGTCTCCGGACCAACCAAGACAGCACGGTGTTGGGTTCGCTGTGAAGAACACGCTTGTTAACTCCATAGAGCCTCCCACAGGAGGCACAGAGAGATTACTTACCCTCCCATTGTCAACAACTTTCGGCCCAGTCAGCATTCTTAGCGCGTATGCCCCAACCCTCTGCGCCACCACCGAAGAGAAAGAACAGTTCTACCATGCACTGGACGAAGCGTTATCCAAGATTCCCAGAAGTAACGCTCTCTATCTCCTTGGAGACTTCAACGCAAGAGTAGGAGCCGACCACATGGCCTGGCCCACCTGCCTTGGAAACTTTGGGAGAGGAAAGATCAATGAGAATGGTCAGCGACTGCTTGAGCTTTCGTGTCACCACGGCCTGTGCGTGACAAACACATTCTTCAAGTGCAAAGAGATCCACCAGGTGTCATGGAGGCACCCCCGCTCCCGCCATTGGCACCAGCTTGACCTCGTCATCACCAGAAGAACGGATATTGGCAGCACCCTCCTCACCCGCAGCTACCACAGTGCAGACTGCGACACGGACCATGCCCTCGTGGTAAGCAAGGTGCGCATAATGCCGAAGAGGTTGCACCACTCCAAGATGAAGGGTCGCCCACGCATCAACACCAGTTGTGCCAGCAACCCAGTTAAGACCCAGCAATTCATCAACAAGATGGAAGATGCACTCGGCGAGGGAGTGGCAGCAGATGACATTATCGAATCCAATTGGCCACGTCTCCGCGACGCCATATACAACTCCGCCATTATTGCTTACGGGAAGAAAGAGCGGAAGAACGCTGACTGGTACGAGGCTCACTGGGAAGAAATGGAACCCGTGATCGAGGCTAAGAGGAAGGCCCTACTGGCTTACAAGGTCACGCCCACTCCCAGTACACTTCAAGCTCTACGGGCTGCCAGGAACAAAGTCCAGAAGACCGCCCGCCACTGTGCCAACACCTATTGGCTAAACCTGTGCAGAAGCATTCAGGAAGCTGCCGATATAGGCAACGCACGAGGAATGTATGAGGGTATCAAGAAGGCAACAGGCCCAATCCCCTCCAAGATCGCCCCCCTTAAGTCCAAGACAGGTGAGGTCATCACTGACCAGGAACAGCAAATGCGGCGGTGGACCGAGCACTACCTCGACCTGTACGCAACGAAGAACACCGTAACAGACACTGCTCTTAACGCCATCCCAGACCTACCAGTCATGGAGGAGCTAGACACCCCACCTACTGCGGCAGAGCTCGGCAAAGCCATCGACCGCCTTGCTTGCGGGAAAGCACCAGGAAGCGACGGAATCCCTCCAGAAATCCTAAAGAGCGGGAAACCAGTCCTGCTACAGCCGCTCCACCATCTACTCTGTCTCTGCTGGAAGGAGGGTTACATCCCCCAGGATATGAGAGACGCCAACATTATCACCATGTACAAGAACAAAGGAGATCGCAGCGATTGCAACAACTACCGGGGCATCTCTCTCCTCAGCGTCGTCGGCAAAGTATTCGCCCGGGTCGCTCTTGCCCGCCTGCAGACCCTTGCTTCCCGCGTCTACCCAGAGTCCCAGTGTGGCTTCAGAGCTGGCCGATCAACAGTGGACATGATCTTCTCCCTACGCCAGCTGCAGGAGAAGTGTCACGAGCAGCATAAACCACTCTACCTCGCTTTTATCGACCTCACGAAGGCGTTTGATCTGGTCAGTCGAAGCGGACTCTTCAGCTTGCTACGGAAGATTGGCTGTCCACCACATCTGCTTGCTGTGGTCATGTCCTTTCACGACAACATGCACAGCACGGTGTCCTACAACGGCGCAACCTCTGAGGCCTTCCCAGTCAGCAGTGGAGTAAAGCAGGGCTGCGTCCTCGCGCCTACGCTGTTCGGAATCTTCTTCTCCATGCTCCTCCAATACGCCTTTAAGGACTGCAGCGAGGGTGTCTTCATTCACACCAGATCCGATGGCAAGCTCTGCAACCTGGCCCGTCTACGAGCCAAGACCAAAGTCAAAGAGGTGCTCATCCGTGAGATGCTCTTCGCCGACGACGCAGCTTTGACATCACACTCCGAAGAGGGACTCCAGCAGCTAGTCACTTGCCTTTCCCACGCATGCAAGGAGTTCGGACTAGCCATCAGCCTGACGAAGACGAATGTTATGGCTCAAGGTACGAGGACTCCCCCATGCATCACCATCGACGGATACACCCTGGAGGTTGTCAACGACTTCACTTACCTCGGGTCCACCATCTCGAGCTCTCTGTCAGTCGACTTGGAGGTCAACCGGAGAATCGCCAGGGCAGCCACAGTTATGGCCAGACTGAACCAGCGAGCGTGGAACAATTCCAGCCTCACTGAGAAAACCAGACTGCGCATCTACCAAGCCTGCGTACTCAGCACTCTCCTCTATGGCAGCGAGACGTGGACCACCTACGCAAGGCACGAAAGGAAACTCAACAGCTTCCACATGAGGTGCCTGCGACGCGTCCTGCATGTCGCCTGGCAGGATAAGGTCCCCAACACCGAGGTGCTGAAGCGAGCCAATATGAGCAGTTTGCATGCAGTTCTTAGTGAGAGACGCCTCAGGTGGCTCGGCCATGTCAAAAGAATGGATGCAGGCCGTATTCCCAAAGACCTCCTCTACGGCGAGCTAGCAGAAGGCAAGAGGATGACAGGGCGCCCAAAACTGCGGTTCAAAGACATCTGCAAAAAGGACATGACACAATGCTCCATCAATCTCAACACATGGGAAGTTCAAGCAGATGACCGCCTAGCCTGGAGGCTCGCGGTCAGGCAAGGTACGTCACGCGCGGAGGCTGCGCGCAACGAGGAGGCGGTCCAGAAAAGATTGAGGCGGAAGCAGCGTCAGCAGCAGCAACAACAGCCATCTGCCTTCACCTGTACCAAGTGCGGCAGGGATTGTCACTCCCGAATCGGACTGCACAGCCATTCTCGGCGGTGCAGATAGACTCTCAGGAAGCTACGCCATCGTCTCTCGAGACGGACGGCTGCCGACGACGAGTCTCATTTGTTTATTTTTTCTTTAGTTTCCTTTGCCTGGGGAGATATATCCAATAAAATATTGCTACGAGCGATGTCTAAGATTTTGCTGCCCAGTAAGACAAATTTTGCACTGCTTCAAAATTTCTATGGAACAGTGCAAAATTAGTCTTACTAGGCTAAAGTCAAGCTGTTGGCTGGGCTAGGGAGGCTAAGGGGAGAATCCATGTCATTGCTTTCTTCAGCTTTTAGAGGCTATCTGCATTTCTTGGTTCATAAGCATTTCCTCATATCACTTCAACCTTTCTGCCAATGTCATTTCTACTACTTCTAACTCTGATCTTCCCACCTTCTGGTTATAAGGATCTTTATCATTACATAGAGCCTATCTGTGTAATTTAGGTTAATCTCTTTACCTCAGGATTCTTACCTTAATCACATCCCTGAAGTTCCTTTTACTACATAATGTAATACATGCACAGAGAGACTGGGGCAAGGACATCAGGAGCCATCATTCAGTCTACCATGCCCAGTAATAAAAGAGTTAATTGAAGTGTTCAAATTTTTAACACTCAAGTTTTTAAGGAAAATAAACATTGTTTTGGCTTCTTTTATACATTGTCATTGTCCTATTGTAATTTCTATAAGTTTAAAACATTATTCTAAAATGAAATTAAGACAGTCACCATTTATTAACAGCTTCAAAAGTAAATACAGTCTATGAAAACATAAGATATTTAATATGTCTTTTGTCAGGTAATTCTTAAGAACAAGCACTGCTATGTTGATTTTTAACATAAATATATTTTTCCTGTTGTACATCTTTATGTAAATCATATATTACTTCTATAGTTTATTGACTTAACATAATACTTTTGAGATTAATTCACATTGTTGTGTGTATCAGTAGTTGTTCATTTTTACTGGAGTAATATTCCACTAAATAAACATACTGATGTTCATTTAACCACTGATGGATACCTGGGCTCTTTTAAATGTTTTTGTTGTTATAAACAAACCTGTTTGAACATTCTTATAAATATGTCTTAAATGTTTCAAAGAGGAATCATTGGATATATGTGGAAATTTATGGTTAGTTTTTAAGAAATAACTATTTTTCCCAAAGGTTTAACATTTTACCCTCCTCACAACAATGTATTAGAATTGGAGTTGTTCTACATCACTTGCAATATCTGGTAACATTTGATAATGTCAGTCTTCTAAATTTAAATTTAAACTAAGTTTGTATTGTACCTCATGGTGGTTTTAATTGTATTTTCCTTATTACTAGTGAAGTTGCACATTTTTAATGTATTTATTGATCTTTTAGACATCTGTACATCTTCATTTCTGAAGTGTATTACAATATTTTGAATGTCTTTTTAGAATATTTCTCTTATTATCATTGGCTGGTTTGCAATATATATATTTAAATATATCGCATCGGCAGCCGTCCATCTCGAGAGACGATGGCGTAGCTTCTTGAGAGTCTATCTGCACCGCCGAGAATGGCTGTGCAGTCCGACTCGGGAGTGACAATCCCTGCCGCACTTGTTACAGGTGAAGGCAGATGGCTGTTGTTGCTGCTGTTGACGCTGCTTCCGCCTTGATCTTTTCTGGACCGCCTCCTCGTTGTGCACAGCCTCTGCGCGTGACGTACCTTGTCTGACCGTGAGCCTCCAGGCTAGGCGGTCGTCTGCTTGAACTTCCCATGTGTTGAGATTGATGGAGCATTGTGTCATATCCTTTTTGCAGATGTCTTTGAACCGCAGTTTTGGGCGCCCTGTCATCCTCTGGCCTTCTGCTAGCTCGCCGTAGAGGAGGTCTTTGGGAATACGGCCTGCATCCATTCTTTTGACATGGCCGAGCCACCTGAGGCGTCTCTCACTAAGAACTGCATGCAAACTGCTCATGTTGGCTCACTTCAGCACCTCGGTGTTGGGAACCTTATCCTGCCAGGCGACATGCAGGACGCGTCGCAGGCACCTCATGTGGAAGCTGTTGAGTTTCCTTTCGTGCCTTGCGTAAGTGGTCCACGTCTCGCTGCCATAGAGGAGAGTACTGAGTACGCAGGCTTGGTAGATGCGCAGTCTGGTTTTCTCAGTGAGGCTGGAATTGTTCCACGCTCGCCGGTTCAGTTTGGCCATAACTGTGGCTGCCCTGGCGATTCTCTGGTTGACCTCCAAAGTCGACTGACAGAGAGCTCGAGATGGTGGACCCGAGGTAAGTGAAGTCGTTGACAACCTCCAGGGTGTATCCGTCAATGGTGATGCATGGGGGTGTCCCCATGCCTTGAGCCATAACGTTCGTCTTCGTCAGGTTGATGGCTAGTCCGAACTCCTTGCATGCGTGGGAAAGGCAAGTGACTAGCTGCTGGAGTCCCTCTTCGGAGTGTGATGTCAAAGCTGCGTCGTCGGCGAAGAGCATCTCACGGATGAGCACCTCTTTGACTTTGGTCTTGGCTCGTAGACGGGCCAGGTTGTAGAGCTTGCCATCAGATCTGGTGTGAATGAAGACACCCTCGCTGCAGTCCTTAAAGGCGTATTGGAGGAGCATGGAGAAGAAGATTCCGAACAGCGTAGGCGCGAGGACGCAGCCCTGCTTTACTCCGCTGCTGACTGGGAAGGCCTCAGAGGTTGCGCCGTTGTAGGACACCGTGCTGTGCATGTTGTCGTGAAAGGACATGACCACAGCAAGCAGATGTGGTGGACAGCCAATCTTCCGTAGCAAGCTGAAGAGTCCGCTTCGACTGACCAGATCAAACGCCTTCGT
This sequence comes from Furipterus horrens, assembly GCF_987537825.1. Lineage (NCBI taxonomy): Eukaryota > Metazoa > Chordata > Mammalia > Chiroptera > Furipteridae > Furipterus > Furipterus horrens. The sequence goes on along the minus strand of NW_028327175.1, from coordinate 146,266,585 downwards.
GAGGTCGATAAAGGCGAGGTAGAGTGGTTTATGCTGCTCGTGACACTTCTCCTGCAGCTGGCGTAGGGAGAAGATCATGTCCACTGTTGATCGGCCAGCTCTGAAGCCACACTGGGACTCTGGGTAGAAGCGGGAAGCAAGGGTCTGCAGGTGGGCAAGAGCAACCCGGGCGAATACTTTGCCGACGACGCTGAGGAGAGAGATGCCCCGGTAGTTATTGCAGTCGCTGCGGTCTCCTTTGTTCTTGTACATGGTGATAATGTTGGCGTCTCTCATATCCTGGGGGATGTAACCCTCCTTCCAGCAGAGACAGAGTAGATGGTGGAGCGGCTGTAGCAGGACTGGTTTCCCGCTCTTTAGGATTTCTGGAGGGATTCCGTCGCTTCCTGGTGCTTTCCCGCAAGCGAGGCAGTCGATGGCTTTGCTGAGCTCTGCCACAGTAGGTGGGGTGTCTAGCTCCTCCATGACTGGTAGGTCTGGGATGGCGTTAAGAGCAGTGTCTGTTACAGTGTTCCTCGTTGCGTGCAGCTCGAGGTAGTGCTCGGTCCACCGCCGCATTTGCTGTTCCTGGTCAGTGATGACCTCACCTGTCTTGGACTTAAGGGGGGCGATCTTGGAGGGGATTGGGCCTGTTGCCTTCTTGATACCCTCATACATTCCTCGTGCGTTGCCTATATCGGTGGCTTCCTGGATGCTTCTGCACAGGTTTAGCCAATAGGTGTTGGCACAGTGGCGGGCGGTCTTCTGGACTTTGTTCCTGGCAGCCCGTAGAGCTTGAAGTGTACTGGGAGTGGGCGTGGCCTTGTAAGCCAGTAGGGCCTTCCTCTTAGCCTCGATCAGGGGTTCCATTTCTTCCCAGTGAGCCTCGTACCAGTCAGCGTTCTTCCGCTCTTTCTTCCCGTAAGCAATAATGGCGGAGTTGTATATGGCGTCGCGGAGACGTGGCCAATTGGATTCGATAATGTCATCTGCTGCCATTCCCTCGCCGAGTGCATCTTCCATCCTGTTGATGAATTGCTGGGTCTTAACTGGGTTGCTGGCACAATTGGTGTTGATGCGTGGGCGACCCTTCATCTTGGAGTGGTGCAACCTCTTTGGCATTATGCGCACCTTGCTTACCATGAGGGCATGGTCCATGTTGCAGTCTGCACTGTGGTAGCTGCGGGTGAGGAGGGTGCTGCCAATATCCGTTCTTCTGGTGATGACGAGGTCAAGCTGGTGCCAGTGGCGGGAGCGGGGGTGCCTCCATGACACCTGGTGGATCTCTTTGCACTTGAAGAATGTGTTTGTCACACACAGGCCGTGGTGACACGAAAGCTCAAGCAGTCGCTGACCATTCTCATTGATCTTTCCTCTCCCAAACTTTCCGAGGCAGGTGGGCCAGGCCATGTGGTCGGCTCCTACTCTTGCGTTGAAGTCTCCAAGGAGATAAAGAGCGTTACTTCTGGGGATCTTGGATAACGCTTCGTCCAGTGCATGGTAGAACTGTTCTTTCTCTTCAGTGGTGGCGCAGAGGGTTGGGGCATACACGCTAAGAATGCTGACTGGGCCGAAAGTTGTTGACAATGGGAGGGTAAGTAATCTCTCTGTGCCTCCTGTGGGTGGTTCTATGGAGTTAACAAGCATGTTCTTCACAGCGAACCCAACACCGTGCTGTCTTGGTTGGTCCGGAGACTTCCCTTGCCAGTAGAAGGTGTAGTTGGTTTCTCTGATAGTTCCGTTGTCGGCCAACCGGGTCTCCTGTAGAGCCGCAATGTCGATGTTTAGTTGTGCCAGTTCCCTGTCGATGACAGCGGTTTTCCTGGCACCATTGATCCACGGAAGGTCTGCAGTAAGTCCGGGACACATGGTCCTGATGTTCCAGCTAGCGAGGCGAAGAGCTGGAGGCTTCTTTCTTGTTGTTTGCTTGGAATTGCCTGTTGCGAGTGTTTTGTGGCCCACTTTTCAGGAGACGCCTCTCTGATCCCCACGCACCCAGTGGGGCAGGTGAGCCATGGCGAGACGGCACCTAATTGGCTGGGGGCTGCCCAGCTAGAGGCGGGCGGTAGCTGTCCAGTGAGGTGCGATGACCTCTCCCACCGTCAGAGGAGACCCCTGGCGCTCGTTTCCTTCTCCAATCGGATGAGCTTATAACCGGTAACTGTCTCCTCCCATGTTAAGTCGACATCTTGCGATGACGCTGGAGTGTCTTCTCCAGTGAAGCTACAAAGCCTGGGCAGGGTGATATGGAGGGCCAGCTGTTGCCCATGCAGCAGACCCCCCCTCTCTTCGCAGCTGAAGGATCCAAGGGGAAAGACAGAGTCAATACAGCTTGGCTTCAGGTGCGCCGCAGGAGTTGCCGGTGTTGACTACAACGTCAAACCGCCTTAGGGACTCCAGCTCTGGATTTTTCTGTCGGGGTTTACTCCCTTAGCCTTTCCCCTGAAGAGGTATGCCGCAAGGCAGCGGAGGTTTTTTGGAATCAGAGTTTTCCTTCTCTGATGTGCCCTGACTGGAAGATCGAACCAGCGACACTTAGCTTGCAGGCCGACGCTCAATCCACTGAGCCAAACCAGCCAGGGGGATTTAAATATATAGAAAACTATTAATTAGTATAAGGAAATATATAGGTTAAAAAAGAAAAATTATGGGAAGAGGTATACTATGTAAGCACAAATGAAATAAAAAATGCAATATGTTATGTTAATATCAAAGTTTACTTTAGAATAAGAAATATTAATATAAGAAATAGAAACATTATGTATGGATAAATGAATATAAGATATAGTAGAATTCAAAAAAAATTACTAGTGACAAAGAGGAACATAATATAATAATAAAAGGATTGATCCACCAAGAATAAACAATTATCTAGACAAAGAACTTCAAAATATTTGAGGCAAATATAGATACAATTAAAAGGCTAAATAAGCAAATCTACAATTAAAGTTGAAACTTCAACACCCCATTTTCAGCAAAGAATAGAATTGCCAGATGGAATATTACTAAAGATATAGCATTGAAAACACTAGCAACAATGAGATCTGACCATAGAGAACTCTCAAACCAACAAAAGCAGCAAACACATTGTTTCAAGCATCCATGGAAAATTCACCAAAATAGACATATCTTGGGCCATAAGTCACACTTTAACAAATTTTATAAATTTGAAATTAGACATACTAAAATCAAAGTGGAAATCAAAAACAGAAAGAGGACAGGAAAATATGCAAACATTTGCACATTAAACAACACATTTATAAATAACACATTGGTCCCAGACACAGTATGTAAAATATGTAAAAACACATATAATAGATGAAAAGGGAGATACAGCATACCAAAATGTGAATTACAGTTACAGTAGTGTTAAGGAAGAAATTTGTACCATTAACTGTTTACTTTAGAAAAGAGAAAAATTCTCAAATAACAATATTAACTTCCACACTTAAGAAAGTAAGAAAAGGAGAGCAAAATAACACAGAATAAGCACAGCAGAAATCAAAATTGAAAACAGAAAGATGTTCATGTTTCCGTGTTTACCAAAAACAGAACAAAACAATAAAACAAACAAAAAAAATATATATAAGAAGGCAGATTTCATAGAAAATCCTGGACTGCATCCTGAAACTGGTTTTCCCTCCAGCATTTAAAACATTTAGAAAACATTCCATAGCCTAATGATGGCTCAGCAAACCCCTCTGGGCAGACACATTTCCATTTTATGAAAGCATTTGAGCCTGAGCTAGCCAGCCCAACAAATAGCCTTGCTGAGGAAAAGTCAGTGTGTGGCATGGTCCTGATGAACTGAAGGGACCTGGGCTAGTTAAGCTTGTGAAACATACACAACACAGAATGATACCGGAAACGTTTTCTTACTTTAACCCATCAAATATTTGGCTTCAAAAGCCTTTCTTATAGTTTCTGTCTGATGAAGGAGTCCTGAATATAGAACACTCTCTGTCCCATTCTCTGACCCCTCTCTTCAATCCCCAACTCCAAAATTAATAGTTTCTTAAACATATATTTATTAAGGCATTTGATGTACCATAATGTGGTTAATTGCACCTAATCCCCTGCAACAATGATTATTTATTGTTGTTAGTATAATTATCTTTTATAGTTTTATGGACCATTACAACAATTGACTCCAACTTTTCAAATATTTTATTGCAGTAATTTACAGTTATTTCTCACATTTGCTATATTTCAAATTTTATAATTTATCTTATTTGTTTATAATCTAAATATTTCTACTCCTGTAAAAATATAAATTTATTCTAAGAAAAAAAAATAGAATAGAAGCAATTCCCAGGATTTTTGACCTGACTGAAAGAAAAATAGTTATACAAACCACACCACATTTGCTGCTTATATTTTTTCTTATTCCCAAGAAGTATAAATAGGTTTGAATTATGTTCTCACAATCACTGAACTCTAAAATAAAGTCCAATCATACTAAACATTAGCTTTCCTGCAAAGGGACATTCCTTTAAAGTGATAAGGGAGCTATTGGACAAAATTGTTGAGTCAGTTATTTGAACACATTCAGCATCATGGCACAACAGGAAATCTAGTCCACAACAAAAAGTATTTGAAGTAAATAGTAGTACTGTCAGTCATTTAGCAAAGAACACAGACTTAACTCTCAGAGACTAGAAATAGAAGTTGATCGGACAGATGACCCTGATTTCTAGTCCACAGACAGATTTACCTGCAGACAAAGTAAATTACCATTTACATTATTGTTAGCATAAAACAGTCCATAGAACTTCCGGCCAAGATAAAGTCCCAAACAAGCTAGTCCCAAAAGAGGACAACACCAAGATGCATCATAATTAAAATGCCAAAGGTTCAAGATAAAGAAAGAATCTTAAAGGCAGCAAGAGAAAAGCAGAGAGTTACATACAAAGAGGTGCCTATAGGACCATCAGCTGATTTCTCAAAAGAAGCTTTGCAGGCAAGAAAATAGGTGGCAGAAATATTCAATGTGGTGAAAAACAACTACCTACAACCAAGATTATTTTATCCAGCAAAGTTATCACTTATAATGGAAGGATAGATAAAGTGCTTCTCAGACAAGGTAAAGATAAAGGACTTCATCATCACTAAGCCATTATTATATGAAATGTCAGAGGGAGTTACTTAAGAAAAAGAAGATCAAAATTATGAACATTAAAATGACAACAAACTCACAACTATCAACAACTGAATCTAAAAATTAAAACAAAATCCAACTAAGCAAACCAGGATAGGAACAGAATCATAGGTATGCGGATCATTTGGAGGGCTATCAGCTAGGAGGGGGGAGGGGGAGAATGGGGAAATGGTACAGGGATTAAGAAGCATAATTGGTTGGTACAAAATAAGCAGGGGGGAGTTAAGAGTAGTATAGGAAAGGGTGAAGCTAAAGAACTTATATGCACAACCCCTGGGCTGCTCCAATTGAAACAGAATCCACGGGCTGTTTAGTTAGGGGCCCGATTGCCCACCTCCAGAATTATAACTTTCAATACCAGAGTTTAGTGAAAAGAAAAAGAACTGTTTATTTAACAGTTATATAGATTTAGATTATTTGCGGATTTCTGCCGTTAAGTCTTATGTTCTTTAAAACACCCACACATAGCCAAACCAGGCTAGTACTGTTCCCCTACTTCCTAGACATGGTTCAGCTTTACCAGTAGCTGCCAATCATTCAATTCTGATTGGGGAGATGTTTCTGTGCTGTGGTGCCCTCCAGGTCTTAATGCAGTACCGCATGGATTCTCAGTCTCCTTGTAAACTGCATTCTTCCTGCAAACCGTGTGAATCTCCTTGCCTTCTCAAAACCACATGGCGAGAGCCCTTCTTAAAGCAGCATGGAGACCCCCACTAAAAATGTCTGCAGCTGCTTTTAAATCCCTGACTGTGTCCTCTCACGCAGTGGGTGTAGCCACCAGTTCTGACCATTGTGAGTGGGATTGCTGGAGGGAAAGGGGTGCTTGGCAGAGGGGAGCACAGGGAAAAATAATTGGGACTACTGTAACAACATAATCAATAAAATATACTAAAAAAGTGAAAAACAGTTTGTAGGAACACTGGGGCATTTCCCCCATTGGCCAAGATGGTGGTAGCAGGGGGAGGTTCTTAGACCAAGTGTGTGTAAAGATAGCAAGATAATTGAATATGTAAAAAAGAGCCCTCCCCTTTTCCCAGTACCAGAATGGTGCTGGGACCAAGGGAAGGCAGGAACATGTGTTATAGAAATTCAAATGACCCAGAGGAAGGTGCTGTATCAAAGTGGTCTGTCAGTCTAGCCTAAGGAAAGAAGGGACTGGTTGGGAGGTGAACCCACCTGAAATGCGTGAAAGTTTGGAAAGCTGATTGGTCATTTTGAGAAAGCATCTGGTCTGCCCCACACCTAAACTCATGTAATCCCAGAGGAACAAAGAAATTCCCCCCCCCTCTCGTTCTCTCTCTCTCTCTCTCTCTCTCTGTCTCTGTCCCTCTCTCTCCACCTCCCTCTCTCTCTCTCTCTCTCTCTCTGTCTCTGTCCCTCTCTCTCCACCTCCCTCTCTCTCTCTCATTTTTGACCTGCACTTGCAAGGTGCACTCACCTCTTCTTTCCACTGCCACGTGGCCTCAAGGAGCCTGTCTATCTCTGACCACTTGATGATGCTCTCACCCATGCGTTTGTATGCTCTCTCACCTGGTAGCTCTCTCACATGACCCAGGGCCATGCAGGCTACACATGCAGCCTCTAGGAGGGAGCCTGAAATGGACAGCAGCCAGGAACAAGTTAAGCTACCTGGATGGGAACTAAGACCACTTAGCAGCCTCCTGGGTGCTCCAAAGAACTATACAATGGAGTAGCAACACTGGACACTGGCTTTGGCCTTGGCCTTGCTGAGGATGTTTGGAATTTTTCCACAGCAGAAAGTGGCGATGGTCTTTGAGGTGAGAGTCTCCATTCTAGACCCAGCTAATGTAGCACCAGAATAAAACCTCTTTTCTTTTGCACCAGCATCTGCATCACAAGTTTGGCTTTTGTGGTACATTACATCCTTTGATAAATATTGAGATTTTTTTTTACTCTAGATCACAGTCACATCTACCTTAGAACCTGATTAATACAGTGACTAATTTTCTCTGCTCTGGGTCTTGCACATCATGTTGTCTCTGGACTGTCCTTGAGGTCACGTATAACTATTCACTGTCTAGATTACATTTCAAAGCCACAGTAGGTTATACCTCATGTTAGTTTACACTTCAGTTGCTTTGTAACTTTCAGTGGGAATGGAATACATTAGTATATAATGATACACAAGTACTGATGCCTATGGAGACCACCTGAAAAAGTGAAATGTGGAATATCTGAATTAAATCTTGCTGATTCCAAGCAAACTACTACACTAGACTACTAGATAATATGTCAATAATTACTCTGGAGTAGTTCATAATTTTCACTCTGGGCTAATATTGAAACTGTAAATTACTTACTATTGCATTTGGCAGATGCTTAGTTTCTTGGATAATACTCCAATCATACTGCACCAGCATGTGAAAAATTAAAGTATGAAGGCAGTCACTATGGATGTACCAGTTAATCACTTCTAATTCAATAATTTACTAATTTAACAAATTCTTTCTGAACATTTGCTATGCTCCAGTTGCTAGACTGTGTAGCAGAGACTCATGAAAGTATGAGATATGTCCCAGAAGAAGCACCATAAAAACAAGTTCTTTAGGTTGTCTGGATATTGAATTCTTCATATGTGTCAGACATGAATGTCTGGGACCACAAATACTATGCTGCTCCTATCAGACTGCAGTGACTAAGTGTCCAGGCAAATAAATCAGTGCACAAGTTCTATGCAGCTAAGAAAATGACTTCAGTTAACTGAATACTATAGGCAGCACCCTCCCCCCAATTATGTACCAGATAATTCTGGATCCTAGTGATAGACAAATAGTTACATTAAATCTGTATCAACACTTTATATGTGCCAGTTTGTGAAATATGTTTCTTTTGTATAACATAAAATTTTATCAAAAGTGTTCAACATGAAAAATTAAATAAAATTAAATAATTTTAAAAAGATATTAAAACACTATTGACTCTGAAAAGAAACTTGTAAGACAAGTTTTTAAAAAAATTCCAAACATACTTTGCAGGAGCAGGTTTCTTTCTCAGGCTCAGATTTTTTAAGGCAGTTGGAAAAAAATAAATTTACCCAGAAATTATTATATGTTGTAGCAACTAACATCTAAGCCATTAATATTAACCTAACATTTATTTTGATTGTTAGTAATAGCATAGTAAAACTCCATGAATCAGAAAACTGAAGTATGCAAATAGATTGCATTTGCATGTAATGACACATAAACAATATCCCAGAAACTATGAACAATATTTTACTGATTGCAATATTTCATGACGTTCTCATCAAAATAGTTTATATGACGCTGGAGATATTGCTCAGATCAAAAAAAAAAAAAAAAGGAATTGCCTTCCATATTATTCTTGTAATAACCAGCTGTGAATTATGAAACCTTTCTTTGCTAAGAGTTACAATTCATGGAAAGGATAATTGGGAGGAAAGCCTAGACCTAGACATTGAACTACAACAATTTATTCAATAGGATGGCAAAATATAAATAAAAGGAAAGAAAACATATTAAAAAGACCTGAATTTAAACAAATGCATACTGTTTGTTCTCAGGATGCTCCACATCTTTATATTCATTAAAATAATTTTTTAAATTGTATGTCGTGTACAAAGTTGAGAAATGTACATACAGAGCTGGCCAATTGATCATCTATCGTATCTGAAATACCACTTGCTCTAAATGCACACGAACCATGTGGTTCAATTCATGCTTTAACTGCTGTCACTCAGATACCTCTCTCTTAATTAAAATAAACCAATTCCTTCACATTTTTCAGCTAGCCCTGCAACACCTTCCCCTCTGACAGCTCTGTCTGTTCTCTATCTGTGAGTCTGCTTCTCTTTTGTTTGTTAGCCTACTTTGTTCATTAAAAAAGAAAACATATAGGCATAGACAAGAGTATGGTGATTACCAGAGGGAAAGAGATTAGGGGGAGGTAGCCTTCATTTTGAAGCCTTAGGTTCAGATATAATAAATTGAGTGAGGTACTTTTTTTCTTTACTGATAAAAAGAAGATCAGATCTCAACTACATAAACTGTACAAGAGGTTTAGATTAAATTTCACTAAATATACATAATTTCCATCCTTTTAATACATTCATTTTCTCCCACTTTCTGTGTGGTATGATTTTGAGAGTCTTCAGCTAGATCAGCTCCTTCTGAAGGCAATCCAGCTTGCTCCAGCCTGCTTAAAGAAGACTTACAATTGCCCTTATACTTAATATTTATGTTCTTTTAATTCATACTCATTTGCATAAGCTTTATTGATAAAGAGGCTAGGTAGTCATATTTTTTTTAAATGGCCACTCTATGCCAGGAGCTTTATACATTTCTAATATTATCTATTCTTATGAAATTGCTATAGTTACATCTATTGTGCAAATAATGAACAGGAATTCATAAAGATTAAGTGAAATAGTTCAGGTCTCCTAGTCTGAATGAATCTCTCTGTGTTGATCAAGAGTCCATGCTCTCACAGTGTTGATGCACATTGAGTTTTATTTTTTAATTTTTAAAATACTTAAATAAAAAGTAAAATTACACGTGAATCAACCTTAAATGGCTTTCACTAGCTATAGTAGACAACACATAATGAATTTTTTATTATATAAAACCTAAGGTTTCATATAAGCACCTACTAAACCATATCTCATAATTTTGTGTTTTTGTATAGTCATTTAGCTGGACCCAAACGAAGAACTCTACATTTACTTTGCCTGTATAGTTCCATATTCAACTTTGATACACTCTGTCTATAAATCAACTCCATTAAGATATTTGACTATCATGAATTATGAACTAACATTCTATCTATTCCTACTAACATCACATCACTTGAAATTTTGGGCCATTTATTTCACATAAGTCATCAAGAAGATGAGAGAGCTTTTTCACCCAGATACATACAAAGGTACTAGGAAAAGTTCTCCTGACCTACTTAGGATCAATAGTGACAAGGTAACAAGTTGACAAGTCTTGCTAAGAGTAGTCCTTCCAGAAGGAATAAACATACACATCTAAGTGGGGCATCGAGAGGAGAATACAGGGCTCATGTACATCACAGAGCCTTCTCCAAGCTTTGTTTATTCTTTCACACTTTAAGGGTAAGAAATGGTTTTAGCTGCAAAATTTCAAGTATTGAAACATAGCTTCCCTTAAACTAGCTCTTTATATTAGAATTCCGAGCTCCTCAATAAAGATGTTTTAAATTTAGTTTAAAATGTAAAGCTAAACACTTCTGGCTAAAACAGCCCCTAACCCCATCCAAACAACCAGTCTTCCCATCTTTTTGTACTGCAATATATTGTAGTGATTAGGGGCTGGGGCTTTGGAATCTGACAGTTTTCCTTTAAAATATTCCCATTCTGACAACTAGCTTTTGTGCAATGTCATAAAATCCTACCAAACTCTAAATTCTAAATGCAAAAGTGTTCAATAAGCATTTGTAGCTATCAATAGTGATAATAAGTAGCAGAATATCAGTCTTATTACTACTAATCAACACATACAAACCCACACTGGGTTTACTTGTGACCTCACAGCTCATCTGCCAGACTGGATCTTATGCTTGTTGTTTGACATAAAAATCCCAAATTCTGTTTTTATCATCATAAGGTCTTTCTTCACTTTGAAAAGGATTATGTAAAAAAGAAAGATAGGAGAACAGGTAAGGGGAGTAGGAAAGATGTGGAGAAAGGGAAGGGAAAGTAGGGGGAAATTTGGAAATTTACATTTGACTTTAATAATCTATGAAAAATGACTGCCAAAGAAGCAGCTATTCTATTCCTGTCCAGTAGCAATTTTTGTTTACTTAATAGACTTAATTTGTGGTCTCTGACAATATACACAAGGATAATAATTTCTGTCTGCTAGCATTCCTGACACTAATATTACAGTTCCACACCTCTTCAAATTTCTCCCTAGTTACTTGAATCCCATTGCACATTTTGTGCACATTTCATTTATCTTTGAGTTCATTAGAGCACTTGCTGTGCAGCCTCACGTCTTTCTGGGATTTGTTACAGGATGGCACCAAGGACAATAAGAAAATTTTGAAATTTTTAATGAATGATTAAGTGAGAAAATCTCTCCACCTTATTTATCAAAAATATAAATTCATCTTCTATTAATCTGTCCTTTCTGAGTAGTCAACTAAATACTTCTCAATAGGTTGTCCTCCTTTCTAGAATATGACAGACATTCAAATTAATTTCTCCTTTCAGAGTGTTAATGGCTTGTGAAATTAGATTCAGCGCGAGAGTCTGGCCATCCATATAAAACTTTCCCTCCCACATTGATTTTGTGAATGATAGACATGTTTTCCTCTGTTTAAAAGACATGTGATATTTGCCTATAAGCATCTGAGGGCTATATAAAGGCAGGAAAATAAAACCCAAGTATAGTTTTTATTATTTAAATGGGAGAAGTTAAATTAGAATATTGAGCCAAATGACAAAATAAAAACAAAATCTAAATTATGACAACCATAAAGAATGCACAGAGTTAATACTGAAAATCAGCAACAACAGAATGCAGGCTTTTGAGTATGGCTTCTCCCCATGAAGAGGGAAAAAAATCTCTCAGATACTTCTTAGTTTTTCATTCAATGTCAGTATAAATTTGGGAGTTGTATGTAAAAAAATTTCCATTTTATAGAAAAAGAAAGAGGTATAAGGAAATGTTCTCAAGGGAGAAAATGACTTATAAGCCTGAAGCTTCCGCATTAAATTGCCCTGTGCTGGAAGGAAGCTTCTTAATGTGCCCAACATCATGCAAATCAACTGAATATGAAGCAAAAAAGCTGAGATTTGCAAGTTTTTGTACTAATAGCTGCAAGATTGAAAAATTGAAATATGATTTCATCCAAATTAATATTTTATATATAACCAAATTGCTTTTCACAAAGTATCCCACAAACAACCAGCCAACAAAGAGCTCTTTATAAGTGTGCAGTGTCTCTCTAACCAGTAATTGCCCCTAGTTTTAAATAAGACAGGTAAATGCAAGAATTAACCAAATCTCATATTTATAGGAAAAGTATTTACCCAGTCTGCCCAGCTGATGGAGGAAGACAGGCTGCCATGTGGCTCTTTTAACACGAGTCTTCTGTCTAACACAATCCAGGTAGAAAATAATGAAAATAAAATAATTATGTTATCTTAGTTATCAACCGTATTGTATAGGCTCGACAGAACCTTGATCTATTTCAGGTCAGGCAGTGAATGGATAGAAAATGAATAAATAATATTAGAAAAATAGTTTCCTAAACCACATGATAATATGGACTCACTTTCAGGACTTTCTCTAGTCTCCTGAATTCAGTATAGCCTGTCCACAAAGCAGAAGGGTTCTTTTTTATTGAATGGGGATTGAAACTACAACCTTGGCGTCCTGGGACACCACTCGAACCTCTGAGCTAGCTGGCCATGATCAAGATATAGGATTCTTAGTGGAACCCCATCTGAGTTTGATATCTTAAGATGTCACCAGAGTGAAGCCCACCAGTACTGAATACCATGTTATGAACCCCAGCAGAAAATTAATAGCAACAATGCCTGAGATCTGCAAACTTCTAGGTATTAGTTAGCCGGACTATATAGAAAGAGGAGATTCAACCATGAGGCATTATTGTGGAGGATGTGAGCATATTAGTATCACTGCTGTTATTTGTTGTGGATTATTCAAATCATAGAAAAATTAATAAAATTAGCCTGCCTCCTCAAATTCCCATAGGCTTATATATGGTAATTAAGGACATTGATGGGAGAATAAAGAGGAACAGAAAAAGAGAGGAATGGGAAATGGCCATGATAGAAACTCACTGTGTTACATTCTTAGCTTAGTTTATTCCCTTTAGTGTAGTGGCTACAACTTGTCCTGGAAAGATTTTTAACACCTTTTTCTCAACAGAGACACTTAAGTTTTTTTTGCAATCACACACATATGTACCCCTGTGATTCCTCATTCAGGAAACATTTCAGAAACATTCCTAGGTTCTATTGTGGGAAATATATAAGAAAAGATCATTGGTCTTGGGATGTCACAGTTATGTTACCTATTACTTGGTTAATTAATTAAAACAATCACCATTCATCCACATTAGGGATACATTTCACAGTAATTTTTTCCTCTATGCACTTACTTTAAATCTATGGGAATACACTTTTCAACCTCAGTTAATTCACCCATTCTACAATATACATATAGTGCCCAACAATTTAGTTAGTGATAGCTTAGGTGGAAAACAAATATTTTGTAATAAGAATAGAAACTACCATTTAACATTTACTATGTATGGATTCTGTGTACATGTATTATTCATTCAGTCAACAAACACTGAGTGTTTAATGATGCAGTCAGGTTTTTTTTTTTTTTTTTAATTATGAGATGATAATGATTACATTATTTTCCTCCTTTATGTCTTTCCCTAAGTCCCAATGTTGTGGTATTATTAGATATTATTAGAGTATCTCTTTGATATTCAGGGCCTCTTCTACCATACTTCTGCCCTTCCTGATGTACTTTAAATAATTTTATATTTTATCTTTACTCTTCTGTATATACAGATATGTTTCATTCCGAACAGAAACCTTCTTAAAACCAGGAAAGTTTATTAAATTAAATGAGTGAAATTTATATCAAATCTCCCAAGGAATTGGAATAAAATAACTCTCAACATGGGAACCTACCCTAGAAAATTAATTAATTTAAAGAAATTACTTTGAAAGTGGGAATATTATAAACCATAGAAATTCCATGAAATAAACTCTCAAGATGTATCCTTGGTACTCATCAATGCAGGCTACATAATCATTTGCCTAGTTAAAAATTAATGGTCAACTCCAGGCTTCTTTTGTCTCAATTTATTATTATTAATATCACCTCCTATATAAAATTTTGATGTTGAAACTGTAAATATCAATGTATTACCTTGGAGAATAGTCATTTTTTGAAACCTCATCAGTGAGTAGTTATATTTCACGACCATATATTTTTGTCTAGCTATTAAACTTTTTTCCTCTATTTTTGAAATTACCATTCCAATACATCTGGTACTTAGCAATCAGGAACCAATCAAACTCTCCACAGTATTAAAAAATGACTATTGTAAGTTTAGTAAAAATCTTCAGTAAAAATTTGAAGAAAAGACAAGGGAAGTAACTCTTGGATGTGAAGATGCCATATAAGATTACCATTCTATACACAAAAATTCTATAAATTCTCTTTGTTTCAGTAACAAAAACTGAGTGCCAATGGGCATTTTCTACTTCCCTCCCTATTCGCTCTACTCTAATTCTTAGGAATGAGTTAGTACTATTACATATTTTGACCCTCTATATAAAAATTTCTTTTTTGAATAAATAGAAAACCTTAACAGTACTGTAAAGTCAACTTAGAAATTTAAAATCAATCAATTTATTTTATACTAAAAAGTATAGCATCAGACCTTTAAAAAACAATACTATACTAAAAAAAATCTACCACCAAAACTTTTTAAAAAAATTATGACACCAACTGAGGAAAGTGAATAAATGTTTTTGAAGAAAATATATTGCTCTACTCAAATTCCCAGACTCTAGACTTGACTTTATAAGAGACTGAATTCTTATAACCTGAAAACATATAAAATCATTGGAAATGTTCATAAACTCAGTTTCTTATTTCTTCCAGAATTTCAAATAGGTTATTCCACATTCTCTAATCAATAGTTCACATCTATCCCACACCAAGCAAATGAAAATGTGGAAACATCTCTATGGCCAAGTCTCTATAGGCACAGACACAACCACAGATACTATACCCAGGCATCTCGGACACCCACATTTAATCCTCTTAAGTTTCAAGCAATACTGCAGTTCTGTACATTTCAGTATCTCTAAATAAAATATGTAAAGCGAATTCAAACTATATATTTGCAAGAGTAAGAAAAACTTAAGGAAATTTTTAAAAGTAAAATATCAGGAACATGCTAAAATAGCATTTGATGGAAATGTGCCTAATGAAAGGAAAAGAAGTTCTCTACAGAGGTGACTGTGGAGAGGGAGAAAGCATGATAAAGGGTAAGAAATATCCATCTCGGCCCAGCTTCATACCTAAACAGGCAAAAACTCTAACTGACTTCTGATAGTTGGCATTGAATGGACATGATTATATATCATCCACAATGACTTTGTGCCTCCCTGGAATCACATCACAAAAATGCCTATGTGATATTTAGGTGTATTAATTGAAGGGATACAGATCAAAGGCCAATGTTCATTAAGATATTTATTTATTTACCCAAATACCATGTGTTCCTGTGTCCATCCTTCATCTTTCTACCAGCCAATCTCCCTTATTTTGAAATGTTTCCAGAGTTGATAATAATCTGCTTTTTCCAACAAGAGCAATAATGATACACTCCTTTTCATTTTGTGTTTGCTTGTTTGTTTCTTGGACATTTACCGAGTATTTCAAGCAGTGGCAGTCTCTGTGCTAAATAGTGGAGCAGGACCTAAACATAGATCTGCATACATCTAAGTCCCATATTCATAGTCATTATGTTAAACAGCCTCTCTGCAAAACAAAAGGAAAACAGTTCCACCACTTAGTTGTGTGACCTAGAACTTTAATGGTATCTTATGTGAACCAGAGTTATTAATATAATAGAATTTACCTAAGAGGGTTGTAATATGGATTAAATGTGTTGATATATGTAAAGTGCTTGGAACGGGACTTAGCAAATTTTTAAGTGTTCAGTACGTGTTAGGTATTATATTTATTACTTTATTTTCATTCTTTCATATTCTGCAGTGAAGCTATTCCTATTGAAACCACATTAGAAATGGGAAAATTTTACAATACAACATTTTACAGGTATTTCTCACCTGGAATATAAGCACTACTGAAACAAATGAAAGAAAAATTTGGCAAATTGAGTTATGACTGTAGTCTATGCTTTGATAGCTATCAGTCTGGAGATTTATTGCCATAATCCAAGTGAGAAATAACTACAACAGGAACTGGGGGCTGGGGGTGGAATGGGCAAGGAGAGAAATGGGTAATCAGGAGATTTATTTAGGAAGTCAGAATGACAGGATTTAGTGATTGGGAACCTAGTGGGGGGGGGGGACAGAACAAAACAGGCCCATTGCATTAGACAGGAGGCTACTCAGTGTGTAACTGAAAGGTTAATATAAAACCGAGTAGAAATTTAAGTAGTGACATGGAAAACTCCATACTCCATTAAATACCTCTGATATTTCTAGAACACATGTATTGGAATATAGTAGCATTTTAAAGTATGAAGAACATTTAACTAAAACAAAAATAATAATTATGCTTTGGGCCATTTGGTTGTACATTCACTTTACTTACTGGATTTTTGCAGTAATTTATGTGTTTAAAGTTTGGTGCAATGGTCTGAGTTAAGATGTTTTATTCAGCATTTGGAAAACTCATTTATTTAATCATTTTTGGAGTAGAGAATTTCAAGAATTTATTGCTCTTGTTCATGTAAAAGCCATTTCTCTTCACTGAGTAGCATCTTTACTCTACCTCATTCCTAATGTCTGTGTGTTAATGCACAGAAGAACACTTTTAAATGATGCTCTGCATCTGACCCTCGTTTCAGAACATTCAGACATGTACAGTGCAGCATTCAATCAAAGGTTCCCTGCTGTAAGCATTAAGGAAAGCTATAAAAAAGAGTGCAATGGTGCTTTAAAAAGAACTCTAATAAAAGACCCAGATAAAATCTAGATGATAATTGTATAATGGCTTCCTATGCTCAGCAAGTCAAATTAGCTGAAAAATTGTACTGGTGTAGAGCACCCAGGAAGATTGCCCCCAAGGGGTGAGGGGAAGAGTTTGGGGATGTGTAGGAGAAAGTTTTTGTGTTTCTTCTCTGCTCTCACACTACGGTCTTCACTTCACTTTCAGCACCAAAGGTGTGGGTTCTCCACACAACCAGAAACTCTGCCATACCAGCAAGGATCCTAAAATCCAATTTAGTTCTGAGGTTATCTATTTGGAGTTAGCACCAGCTCCCACAAGTTAAGGGCTCAGTCCCACAGAACTACCCCCACTTCAAATGCCAATCACAAGTCCAGGTTGTCACCTGTACTTTCGACAGACAGACTATAAATTGTGTTTCCTGTGCCTCCCTCTTTGGGTTTGATCATTTGTTAGAAAGGCTCCCAAAACTCAGGGAAAACTTGCGTTTACCTGTTAATTATAAAGAACATAATAAAGAATACAGATGAACACCTGATCAAGAGATATATAGGACAAGGCCTGGAAGGGACCCAAGCTCAGGAGCTTCCCTGTTGAGTTGGCATGTGCCAGCCTCATGCCTTTGCATGTGTTCACCAACCTGGAAGCTCTCTGAACTCCACTCTTCAGAGATTTTTATGGATCATTAAATCAATCTCCACCTCCTCTTCCCTCTCTGAGAATGGGGTTGAGGCTGAATGTTTCAAGCTTCTAACCATGGCTTGATCTTTCTCATGAATACCATCTATCCAAGAATCCACTATGAGTCACGACATTGTAAAAAATATGTTCTATTTATCACCCAGGAAATAGATTGAGGGACTCTGTTAAGACACTTCTATCACTCAAGAAGTACACACACACACACACAAGTTATATGTAATTTTTTATTATTTCATATGCAGGCATTAATTACTGTCACAGAGAAGGAAAACTCTGATTCCAAAAAACCTCCGCTGCCTTGCGGCATACCTCTTCAGGGGAAAGGCTAGGGGAGTAAACCCCGACAGAAAATCCGGAGCCGGAGTCCCTAAGGCGGTTTGACGTTGTAGTCAACACCGGCAACTCCTGCGGCGCACCTGAAGCCAAGCTGTATTGACTCCGTCTTTCCCTTGGACCCTTCAGCTGCGAAGAGAGGGGGGGGTCTGCTGCATGGGCAACAGCAGACCCTCCATATCACCCTGCCCAGGCTCTGTAGCTTCAGCTTCACTGGAGAGGACACTCCAGCGACATCGCAAGATGTCGATTCAACACGGGAGGAGACAGATACCGTGTCACTCCCGAGTCGGACTGCACAGCCATTCTCGGCGGTGCAGATAGACTCTTAAGAAGCTACACCATCGTCTCTCGAGACGGACGGCTGCCGACGAGAATTACTGTCAGTGCCTCTCATAATTGAGAAAATCATCAAAGGAAATGATTGCAAGCTATAAAATTGAAAAGAAAACATGTGTTCTATTGAAGAGTCAAATATTCTAGAAAAATGAAAGTTATAAAAAAGGAGACTCAGAAAACAGAATTTATTTATTAAAAATTGTGTATTTTTAACTCCAGCATGTAACATACCATATGACATTAATTAACCATTCAATAAGTATTTGTTAATTTGAGGTAAAGACATATTTCTGCTCTCCTTACAAAATTTTCCCAATTCTTCTTACTGGCAATCTAAATTCTCTCTCCTTGCTTCCAGCCCACTTAGATGTTTATAGAAGGTCATCAGGGTCAGTCTCCTACAGTTATACACATAAACCATGAGTGACAAATTTTCCAGGACAGACACCAGTTCATGTAAGTTCATTACTTCTACAAGTTGAATTTCAGTCAGTCTGTCTGTCAGCTAGAAAATCCTTCACATATGACTGAAGGCATTCTCACCAAATTTGGAATGGGTAACAGTGCACACATGTGCACACACACACACACACACACACACACACACATCTAAGAGTTTGAGAGACTGGAGGGAATTATTAACTCGTTAAAAAAACTTGCAGGCATGGATTTATGAAACAGCTGTTTTACTAACAGACAATTCTGTGTGCTGCTTTGCTCTTCATGGTAATAGCAGTATAATGTCCTTATTCAACCAAGGTTAATAATTCTATTAAGGAGTATAGGAAAGTCAACATGTTTTCATTAATGAGATTAAACAACTATGACTTATGTAAATTTGTATGTTTTATAATACACTATTCATCCTTGGATCATCGTGTTCTACCACAGTGTCTGGCTCATTGTGAGTGATAATTTAATGAATTGCTACTATGGGCCAAGCAGTGTACTATCTGAGTTATCTAATCAACTCTAAGCTTTATATTATTAATCCCTGTTACAGATGAGGAAACTAAGGTTAAGTGACCTTAAGCCACTTTCTCTATAAGATACAGCTAGTAAATAATAAAGGTAGAATTTGAGTCCCAGTCTATCTAATTATGTTGTCTTTTGAAGACAACACAATAAATATTTTGAATTTCAATAAATGTTTTGAGAATCAGTGAGTTGATAAGAAAATATGTATATATAATTAAAAAATAAACCAAAAGCTCATGTTTAAAATGTATGGACTTCTCAAAGCGAAAAACAGTATTATTTCACTTGTGTGGGATATAAAATGGAAGTTCATAGACACAAACAACAATATGGTGGTTACCAGAGGGCAGGTGCTTGGGGAATATTAAAGGGTAAAGGGGGCCAAATATATGGTTTAAGATTATTTGCCTTTGGGTGGTGAACACACAATGCAATATACAGATCATGCATCATAGAAACATACACTTGAAACAAAATCTTAACTGATGTCACCTCAATAAATTTATTAAAATAAGATTTTTTTAAACATATGGATTTGTGGCTAGATTTTCTTTTCTAACCATTAGTTTGGTAAATATTTTCTGCCTTTTATTGTTATTTGTTTTAATACATCTCGTCACCACATTTAGTTTGAGTGTCATTTAAAAATTTGTCTTTTCTTATGCCTCTTTATTCTACCCTGGTTCTAAAAAGAGACTTCCACCTACTAGTCCTTAAACTTCACCTGTTGACTAACTTACATCCAGCCTAACTTAGTGTAATCTTAAAACCGAACCATCCTTCAGAATATAGTTTTAGTAAGTATGTTATTGTTCAATGATGAAATAATTTTATTTAAGAGTTAAACATTTGGGGATTGACATTCCATGTCTTCAAATGACATATTTGTAGTCTCAAATTGTAGACAAATTGTCTAATAATAATTGCTAAGGAAGAAACTGGAGCACAGACAGATTGGCACCTCAATTTAGGACACAGACACAATAAGTGGTAAATCCAGAATTCAAACACTGAAAATCTGATTCCTCAGTCCACATTCCCTATTGTGATGCTAGTTGACTCATTAGGGAAATGTCACAGAGGAGGAAAAATAGACGTTGGACCTCATAGAACTTTATGTACATGTTCTCAATGACTGTCAAAATAATTGTTAGAATACTGACATATAGGCATGTTGCTCCTTTTAGCAATTAAAAGGCATTTGTGGATTAATCAAATAAATGTATATATTCCAGCAAAGTTTACTTTCTAAGCACATTACTACAAATTAACTTTAATGATCTTTCTAAATAGATAAATATAAAATGGATGGGTGGTCAATTCACAGAACTATAGATGATTGGTAATTATCAAATGATTAATGGGGTTAATGTTTGGAGGTTATTAAAAACACACATACTTTTGTAATTTTGTAAACATGAAGACATCCTAAATTAAAGGTATAAACAATAGATAATAATAGATATAAACACAGAAAGCCCTAGTTCAGATATTTTGGTGCATACAAACCTATAGCAATGGATAAGTGAGGATAAGCTTGGGCATTGTATGTCACCCTAAAATGGAGTGATCTTCATGCTTGATTCTTGAATGAATGTTAATGGATAGTTTTTGTTTGTTTGTTTTCAGTTGGAGATAGAAATGTTCCTGGCCAACTTTTAAACTGGGAAAGAAACATACTGTTAAATATAGTACCAATATTTTTAAAATACTTTTAAATTAATTTCTCACAAAAACAAACATTTTTATGGTACTATGGTTCAGCCTTCTATGGTGTAAACCTCAAAACTCTGGAGAATAAGGCAATCAGCAAAAATTATTTTTGTCATAGCAAAGACTAGAGTTAAACAATTAGTTAAGAAGATTTTTAGTGTGTCTAGATAGGATTTCTCTGAAATTGTGAACATTCTTAAATGATGTTAGAAAATCCATGACAAACCTCAATGAGAAGTCACATTTATAAATCAAAGGATGACAGAACAGAAAGGAGAAAAATGGTTCCATACACACACAGATGTGAGTCATCATTGTTTTATTTATCCCTGCAAAGGGCACACTCCAAGTAAGTCAAATAAACTTGATAGGTATCCATCAGTGTAAGTTCTCCTCTAGTGAAAGCAGTTAACCAGCAAATGTTTGTTTCACACTGATGATTCAGTGTCTGGAGACTAAAGTTTTTTATGAATATTGGAGTGTCCTTTGAAAATCACACTACTAAGGTGAAAATGAATAGCCATAATTAAATACACGTGCTTTTGCTTTGTTTAAATTGAAATTAAGAGAAGAGCCAGGTAATCTAGGTGGTTCCCCTTAACCATGATAAATTATACTTCAAAGATTGATGAATGTGTTTTTCCAATAGAGCTAAATCCAAAATAACACTGCCAGGAAGTTTTTCTCCAGATTTTTTTTCTAATTTAGACAATTTGGACTAATGATCATTTTCAGTTGAAACTGTAAAAACTTTCTGGAAATAACATGTATATAACATAGTTCCTGAACAATAAGACTGATAACTTCTTATGTCCTATAAAATATAGGTGCTAGTTTAGAGAAAAATCAGTTTAGGGAACACCAATAAAAATGGGTATCACTAGAAAAGACATCTGAAGAGGAATAAGCATAGGCATGTAGGTTATTGATAATGAATAAGAATGCCTTTATCTGTAAAATAAACTGATAATACCATGAACTCCTGACTCCCACACAATAATAATCACTTTGTACAGAGGGTGAGTTTGGGATGACTGCCAAGGATAAAACTAGGGTTAGTGCACTGAGCAGATGAAAATGAATTAGGCTTTGGCTCCATTTGCTATTTCCCTTATTCTCTTTTCAGTCAGGTGACTCCAACAGAACTGTAATGTCTTTGGCTAGGTCACTATGTCGCTACATAATTTATCATTTAAAAACAAACTAAGTTCTTCTCTCTCAGTGGTCTTATTTTAATAAATCAACTTCAAGCTACAACTTTATTGTTCCTCATGATCTAGAAAAAATTGATCAAAATTTCTCCTGTAACTCTCATTACAATGGTCCAAGAAAATCCAAAAATCTCCACATTTCTGAAAATTCCTAATGGATTTCAATCCTATTAACTACTTCAAATGATAGACTTCATGATGAAAAAAAAAAAAAAAAAAAAGCGAAGGATTAGCTAAAAAAACACATGTGTGCATAAGCCATGGAAATAGATAACAAAGTGGTGATGGCCAGAGGGAAGGGGCTGTGCGGGCTGAGAGGAGAGGGGCAAAGG
Source organism: Furipterus horrens (assembly GCF_987537825.1). Taxonomy (NCBI): domain Eukaryota; kingdom Metazoa; phylum Chordata; class Mammalia; order Chiroptera; family Furipteridae; genus Furipterus; species Furipterus horrens. Next base: position 146,244,135 of record NW_028327175.1, on the reverse strand, counting down.
TCGTGGGAAAATGAGGACATCTGTAATAGTGTCAACAATAAAAATAAATTTAAAGAATTGAATTTTCCCAAATGCTTTTCTTTTGCCTATAATCTATAAATTAAAATGATGGTAATACTTTCATTTTAGCAGATCTTTTAAATAAAACGCCCAAATAAAATATGGAGAGTAAAAAAATACAAAAATATAAACATTTTCCATTTATTTTTTTAAAGGTTTCCTAAATGACAACTAATAACAATTATTCAATTAAAATCTGGAAGAGGGAGGAGAGAGTGCCACAAGTGACTACCATTACTCAGCATCGCGAAGTTCTCTAAGATATGCAGTAAGTTAAGGATTAGCTAAAATTGTGGGGATAAAGAGATAAAACTATCTCGTTGCTAATTATATAACTTCTTAACCTTGAAAACCCACTACACTGTTAAAAAGGGAAAATAATAGTTTTAAAAATATATTTTATTGATTATGCTCTTGAAGTTGCCCCAGTTTTCCTCATTTGCCCCCCTCTGCCTGGTACCCCCATTCCCTTTAGCAATCTCCCATTAGTACATGTCCATGGGTTGTGCACATACGTTTTTTCTTGGCTTCTCCATTTCATATGCTATTCTTAATAGCCCCTTGTCTATTTTGTACCTATGAATTTATGCTTCTTAATCCCTGCACTTTTTCCCCCATCCTTCCCCTTTTCCCTCCTATCAGATAACCCTTCAAATGATCGCCATATCTATTATTCTGTTTCTGTTTTGCTTGTTTGCTTAGTTTGTTTTTTAGATGTTGATAGTTGTAAATTTGTTGCTATTTTAGTGTCCATAGTTTTGATCTTTTTCTTAAATAAATACCTCTAACATTTCATGCAATAATGGCTTGGTGATGATGAACTACTTTAGCTTTACCTTGTCTGGGAAGAACTTTTTCTGCTTTTTCATTATAATTAATAGCTTTGCTAGAGAGAGTAATCTAGGTTGTAGGCCCTTGTTTTTTAACACTTTGAATACTTCTTGCCAATCCCTTTTAGCTTGCAATGTGTTTTTTTGTTTGTTTGTTTGTTTGTTTTTGAGAAATCAGCTGATAATGTTATGGGAACCTTTTTAGAGGTAACTCTCTGCTTTTCTCTTGCTGCTTTTAAGATTCTTTTTTTTTATCTTTAACCTTTGGCATTTTAATTATGATGTGTCTTGGTGTGTTCCTCTTGGGGTCCAACTTTTTTCGGACAATGTGCTTCCTGGACTTGTATGTCTACTTCCTTCACCAAATCAGGAAAGTTTTCTTTCATTATCTTTTTCAAATAACTTTTCAATTTCTTGTTCTTCCTCTTTTCCTTCTGGCATCCTTATGATTTGAATGATGATATGTTTGGGGATATCCCAGAGGCTCCTTATATTATCCTTGTTTTATTTTGTTTTGAGTCTCTTTTCTTCTTGCTGTTCTGGTTGAATGCTTATTTCTTCCTTATGTTCCAAACCACTGATTTGAATATCAGCTTCATCCCCTCCACTGTTAGTTCCCTGTAGATTTTCTTCACTTCACTTAATGTGATCTTAATTTTGGCCTGGGTCTTTTTTATGCTGTTGCTATACTCAATGAGTTCTTCAAGATCCTGATAACCAGTGATTTGAAGTCTGCATCTGATAGGTGGTTATCTTCATTTCATTTAATTTTTTTTTTCTGGAGTGTTGTTCTATCCTCTTAATTGGGCCATATTTCTTTGTCTCTTCAATTTAGCAGCCTCCCTGTGTTTGTTTCTGTGTGATAGGTAAAGCTGATTTGACTCCCTCTCTTAGTAGTGTGGCCTATTGTAAAAGGGTCACCTATAAATTGTGTGGGGTGATGCCTTAGGTAATTGCTAGGGCAAGGCAACCCACTTTGTGGCTCTGTGTGGTGGCGCCTCGGAGAGGAGACAATGCTGCTGCCTGACTCCTGGACATATGCCTGTCACTGGCTCTGTTTCCAGTCACTTCACTTTCTCCCTGTATGCAACTGGTGTCCTTCCAGCTGTTGCTCAGTGCTGAATCTCAGAGGGGGTGGGCCTGCATAAGTTTTAAGTCTGTGTGGGCCCTTCAAAGAGGAGTCTCCTGAATATCTGGCAGTTTCTTCCACCATCCCAATCCCCATTGGTTTTTACAGCAAGAAGTTATGGGGATTTATTTTCCTGGTGCTGGAACCCTGGGCTGTGTGGTCTGACTCAGGGCTGGTATCCCTCACTTCTGAGGTATACCTCCCAATTTTTATCTACCACCTGTGAATGTGGGACCACTCATTCCCTGACCTCTCTGTACCAAACCACATCTCTGTGTCTCTCTGTCCATTTCCCCATCTCTATGCCTCCTATCTATCTGGATGAATGTGGCTTCTTTAAATCCTTGTTTGTCAGACTTCCATATAGCTCATTTTTCTGATCATTCTGGGTGATATCTGTTTTGAGACCAATTATATTTTTTTCTGTAGTTGTGCAGGGAGGTGAAGCATATTTACCTACACCTCTACGTTGACCACAAAATAGTAGTTAATAAAGCAGGTAAAGAGGCTAGATAAAAGTTTACTAATCAAAGTGTAATAGTTTTAAAAGTTCTCTTGCTAACACACTTAGAATTAGAAATCAAAATAGCAATGCATTCATAACAGTCTTTTATTAACAACTTTATAGTTCTTTGTAATGCATTTAATAAGAGGGTCATAACTTATATCACAAAAACTAAAAGATTGTACTGAAGGATCTAAAACAAAATTTAAACAATTGAAGATAACACTTTTTAGAATCAAGTAATCTACTGAAATAACTTTTCCTAAAATTAATATACATATGTGTTATATTGTTTTGTTGTTAAATTGTCAACTTTTTAAAAGATTTGAATGAGTGTTCCTAAAAATCACATAAAAATAATGTCTAAGAATATCCAATAAATTATTTCCATTCATTTATTTTTTCATTGAATTTTTTCATTGTCTTTGTAAGTAGCAAATAATTAATTTTTAAATCTAATTTACATGCTTCTGCCTTCTAATAATGTTGATTAATTTGTTAGGATTATTGTGATTACTAATTTATTTAACTATTCTAGCTAATACCTTTCATGTTTCTTTTTACTGTGCTTTGTCTTTGCTCCTTTTTTTTTATCATTTATTTCTTTGCCTTCTGTTTCATTGCTATATATGTTTTATTTATAATCTTCACTCTTTAAAATTTTGAAAAAGGTTTGAAAGCAATTTACTTTAATATTATTGTTTTAGCAGTTAACCTTATTATATTTAATTTTAAAGTCTAAAGTGCACATTCAGTAGCTTATCTTTTTCCCCATTAAGAAAATAAAAAGTTGTTGAGTTCTCTATTTAATCATTTAACACTGCTTTCCCAAGCCTTTCCCATATTATTACCGGTAAAAAGTTTGGAGTCACTTTTTTTTTAACAGTCACTTTTACAGCATGTTTTACTACTATGGATGCATCCATTCTATTGCTTCCTTATGAGCTCACTTCCACTTACTAAAGTTAATGATTTAATATTTCTTTCAAGGAAGATGTGCTTGTATTAAATCATTTCTTATGTGTATATATCTCAAAAATAATTTTACTTTTCCTTTTATTCTAGTTTGTTATCTTTCTAGGATATAGGCTTCTATGTTTTGCTCTTTGAATTAATCAGTTTTTCCTCCAGCCTAATATTGCTGATGAGAAGTCTGGTCTTACTTAAATTGTTTTAATATCATTATCACTATGATAATATTCATAATTCTGTCCTACAGTTTCATTTCATTATGACCATGGGTGAGTTTTTTATGCTTTTATTTATATTGGCAAGAAATTGATAGTTTTTTATTGTAATGATTATACTTTTTGAGATTTGCATTTAGTTGTTTCTTATATCATTTAATCTTATTTTCTTCCTTAATTATTTTCAACCTTAATTTTTGTATTTTATTGTTTTCATATTGCTTTCTCTTATTAATTTCAGATACTATAAATACTAATTATAAGTTCATTTTCAAATTCCACTATTATTACCACATTGTCTAGAGAAATTCAATTGTCAGCATATAATTTTATATATATTTCTTATTTATTTCCTCATGTATTTTGTATGTTTTTTTTTCCTTTTGATATCTAGAATTACCCCTCTCTAGCCAGTAAATGTTTTGCAGTTTCTTCCACTCTGGTTTGGTAATCCTGCCTAAATATTAGATACAGAATTTAAGTTAACAATTATTTTGGTCCAAATCCAGGTTACTAATTTATGTCAGTTTTCTCATGCTGTGTCAGGCAGGCATGTTTGTAGAGATTAGCTTTTTCCATTGTAGATCCGAACCATATTTTAAAAAGTGAGCCTAGCTTTATGTTTGCTGCCTCAAATGGGACATTTTCTTTAAACAAGACCCTGTATTTGCTTTTTGGATTCAAAGTACAATAAAGCTTTGTTGCTAAATACCATCCTTGGTGATAGATGCCCTTTTTTTGTTTATATCTAACTGCTTAATTTTCTCTGCTCACATATTTTGTATCACTGCTATGTGTTTGGACAAATGCAGTGGGTAATTATTTAAACATTAACATTAATTTGACAAATTATAGAACACAGTTTTTTTATAAATACGTTTAGTGAAACAACGATTCAGCATTATCTCTTCCATATTCCACATTTCCATCTTAAAATATGTAATTTTTGCAAAAGGGGGAAATCACCAATTCAAGTTTCCCAAGTTTGAACTGCTTCGATATGACTCACTGAGACATGTTTAAATAACTGAATAGATACTCCCTACTATCACTTACATCCAGATGAAAAACCCTTCATGCTGGAGGCTCGCCAATAGTAAAAGACTGCCTTCCATTCTTTGTTAGATCTGTTGGATTAAAATTTGTGCTGTGGTAACAAATTATATGGTTTGACTAAGGAATTATTATCTTCCTATTTAATTCTATCTCTTGTCAGCAAAGAGACGACATAGCATGTTATCAGAAGCTGCTCACTTTCTGAACAATAAGGGATTAGCACTGTCGTGCAATTGGACACAAGGCAGGTACATGCGTGAAAGCCACACAGAAGACTTTATCAGATATCACTTCATTTACCATTCCATTCAAGCTTAGTCAATTCAAGCAGCCACCAGACCCTGATAATTACAGTGTTCTGTGATTACTGTGAATTAGTCACAGTGCCATGCATAAAATACTTCATTCCTTATTTCAAGCGTCTTCCAGAGAAGGGCTCTTGTTGACAAGTTACCTTTGTTCCATACCACCCAGCAGAATGTCTCATAAGAGTACATCGAGCCTGTGATTTTATAGACTTTATTAAATGCCCCTGTGTTTAGAACTGTCTCACTTGTCCTTCCATCAGTTCAATTGCCTCAGAAGTCACATCTAATATGGCCACTTGTTCAGTGTTGATTAGCACAGATCAGAAATGGCAGGGTCTTTCAGTTTTCCAGCCAAGAAATGCAATTGCCACTCTAGCTGTCATATTCCTAGGTATTCTATCACATCAAGTCAAAGAAGTATCTATTACCTCTGACACTGCTTTGTCTTCTGTGTTTGAGCTCTGGCTCTATGACCTAACTTCATGTCTTTCCAGACCAATGACAGGTCTTCATTCCTACGCTGATTTGTTTCCAGGCTAGTAAAAGTAGAGGAATTATCCATGTGTGAGAACCAGCTTTTGCTCTCCCTCAGTAAATACAAAAAGAAATGTATGTTCTAAAAGTGTGATATCGCCTATATATCTTCAAGCAATATTTTTTCTAGAGTATCATATTAGTTCAATAAAGTACTGTCTTAGGATTTAATCTATAGTATAGGGCAAAACACAGACACAGAAAGTCAAACAAACGAATGAAGACCAAAAAAATAAATAAATTTAAGGACTTAAATAATAACCTTTTAATTTATATCTTAATAACTAAATATATTTATTTTTATTATTTGAGTTTAAAGCTACAATATTTCTTCATAAGGTTTCCTCACTTACAAACTAATACCATGTATTTAATTTTGCTGATATAATAGTTTAATGAAATAATAGACCAAGGGTTCTCAAACTTTAGTCTTCATAAGAGTCAACTGGTACTCATGTTGAAATGCAGAACTAGTATCTAGCCCTATTAGTCTCATGCAGGATCTCTGTTAAACCTATGATAAAATTAATTTTCAGCAAGAATCACAGTGATTTTGATATAAGGTGCCACCTTTAAAATCATTTACAAATTCAAAATAATTAGCACAAGAGTTGTTTTATTTTAGGAATCTACAGATGCTAATGATTAATGTTATTTCTAATAAATGGGAAGGAGTTAGAACTATAAGATTGCTGATACCAACAGCTCCTCCATCACTAATAGGTGAAGCTATTAGTTAAGAAGAGTGGCAAAGTAACCCCTGCCTGGGCTCTGTCCTGTTCCAGGTCCAATTTTATATCATTAACCCTGTTCTGAGTGTCTGGCCATATTTGCAAATTATGAGTCTCATATTTCGCTGGTGTAAATTTTGATGTGTTCAGTGTAAAACTTTTACCCTATATGTAGTTGCTCAAAATTATGTCCACCAATATTTAATTATTTTGTACAACATGGAGTTCAGCAATTGCATGTACAGCACTTCTTTGCTATCTGTGTTTCTAAATGTTTGGAGACAAGTGTGAGTTGTTTTGAAAGTGAATCAACCACTCCTGTCCTGACTGTTTTCTTCTTATTTCTCAAATGCCTGAGAATGACCTCTAGTTTTTGCCTCATCACTCCATTATTTTACCCTTTCCAGCCCCATTGATAAAGATAATTTTTTTCACTGGGAGCAAAATAAATTTAACTTGTTAATCTAGGTAGTTGCCTGAAACTTGCTCAGTTTTCACTGCAAATTAAAATAACTAGAAAAGTACAGTGTTTGGTAGCAAAAAAATTAACTGTTTATTAGACCTGGTGGTACACAATAGACTTAATTTCCTATGAACTAGAATGATAATTAGAATTATAAAACTTGATTTGATTTAAAAAATTATAGAAACACTCAAAAGCATAAGTAGAGTCTGACACTATTAAAATTATGTGATTTGTGGGAATCACCCACAGGTCATTCTGCATGTAATACTAAAAGCTTGTGTGTAAATGAATTTTCTTTTATTAAAAATAAGAAAAAAATTATCTTATAAGAACTTGCCCACTTATAAAATACATATCTGAAAATTTGTCTTAACGTAATTATTATCCATTGGAAAAGAGCAGAGGAAGGTATGTTTCTTAGCCATTGGCTAAATATCTTAGAGAGGCAGGTACTGAATTGTTAATGTGGTAATGTGCTTGGGAGGAGAGAATAATAAACCAGAAGTATGGAGGTGGGTGTTTAAAGAAAAGTTGTATAAGATTGAAAGGAAGCTCCAATTACTTTACAGTCGTGTTTAGAATTGACTCTGCTCCTCAATAATCTTAAGTGACAGATTTGACTCAGGGCTGTTCCCAGGACCTCATAAACAGAATTACCACTGCTCTTTGCTCCCATTCATTGAGTATTAAATATTAGAAGAATTACAAATAAGATCAATATGCTTTAAAATTAACTCTTAGCAAGGAGAGGAATTCAAATTATTTGCTAATACTGAATTTTTAAAATATCTTTCATCTTTATTTTTATTTGAACTTTTGAGTTGAACTGACAAACAAAATATTTTGGGAATTAATCTAAACCAAATTAGTAAATTTAAACAAACTAGTTATATCCTCTCTAGTGTCTCCTATATCATGATATTGATCAATGTCTTTCAATAATAATGTCTATTTATTCAACACCTCACACAATTTATAGAAAAATTATGAATAATTAGATATATAAAACACATATTCATGTAAACTGTAAGGATTGACTCTAATAGACTGAGAGTACAGGGAGAAAATTGGAATTAGACAAGACCAGGAATTAATCCAGTGTCAATTGTAGAGTTAAAGGAACTAATGGGATAATAGCACTGCCCCTTTAAATATTCTGACTTCAATTTCAAAAGCATTGTAAAATGGAGTATGTTTTAATCTAATCTGGGCTAGCATATACAGTATTCCCTCACTTATTGCAGGTATTACATTCTAGACTCCCCCACGATAGGTGAAAATCCATGAAGTAGGAAACTTACAGTTATTTTAGTATTTATATACACACTTACAAACCATTCTCAGTCCCTTATTAACCTTTCCCACACTTTTATAAACACTACTTATGTTATTAAACATATTCTACACTCTTAAACCTACATAACTTTAATAACATACATAAACAGTACCGCAAAATCCCGTGATATAGAGAAAAATCCATGATAAATAATTAAGTATAATATTATTTTAAAACCCTGTGATACAGCGAGTCCATGATAAGTGAACTGTAATATAGAGAGGGACTACTGTATGTTAAAGGGTCATAGCTGGAAGCTCAGTACATCACACTGTACCAATATTTGTCGTCAAGATAGGTGCCCACTCCTGTTTCCTGGAATGTGAATTCAGTCTGCAGTAGTACATCCTTAGGCAACATGAATAGGAGCAACCTATGGTCTTTGTGAGATTGGATGCTACAGCTAAATTTTTGTTTTGATTTATTTTAGCTTGTGCTTTTCAACCCCCTACAAAATATAATCATATTCCAGTGATAAGGTACTCAAAGTCTAAGTCCACCTCAACTAAATTTAGCCAACCAGGGTGTTCAAACCTAAAGCCTTCATTGAGCAAGTGACCGTCTCTCTTCGATTATGGAGAAAGCACTCATTATAGGTAAAATTCACTGAATCTTTAAGTTCTTTGTAGAAAAAAATGGTAATTTGTATATTTTAGAAGAAAGCTAGGAGGGCTTTAGGAAGTAAAGTTATTCTTGTTATTTCAATAATAATTGTGCGCCTAGACCCTGGACACTAAATCTGTGAAAATAGACTTCAGTTTTTCATGAGCCTCAACAAAGTTTTTACTCTACTAGATTTTTCTTTTTCACGTTTTTAAATATAGTTTCTATTCTGTTTTCATTTTGCATTCTTGAGGAAGGGATGAATGAGTTCACTTGATAGGGGCTAATATGGCTGCGTGCATATCAAGAAATGATGTCTTGAACAATTATTTTTAATGTTCAGATATCGTCAATAGGGCTGAGCTATAGTTATATTAGCAGCTGCTTGAAAGATATTGTTCAGTCTAAATTTTTCCATAATAAGAGTAGTTTCTTTATGATTAGTCCCTTAAAAAAACATGCCAGAGAGAACAGTTTGAATTAGGAAAAGTCATCAATTTGTGAGTCAAGGGAAATAGTCCAAATAGAAACAAGGCTAACAAACTTATTGGATAAGAGAGAAATAGTTTGGGATATAGGAAAGCCCTTTAAGGGACTCTGGAAGGTACAATATGACAAAATGAAAGCAGGTCTGGAAAATTTTCCATGAATGTCGAGTCTTCTCCAAAATGTTTTATATAGAGACCAAAAAACTTTTCTCCCATGGCAGTGAATTCTTTAAAAGGGTAAAAAGAGTTAGGCAGATATAATCTCAGGGCTCTCTTAACATACCACAATAGGTGAACCAAGTAACTTCCATGACGTGGAGGACTATCCAACAGGGAAGATTGTTGGTCTCACAGCAGACTTTTATAAATTTACTTCCTAAGAGAAGAAAATTGCCTATCCTAAGCAAACTTCAGAAATAGTTTTATGAGAAGGAGACTTCCTTATTGGAATTCCATGTGAACATGTCTATTTCGAAATCCATTTTCCCCCAAGATTTTGCAATTTTTTTTGCAATTGTCTGAGGGCTATCATAACTCAATCAAATAATCCAAGTTTTAAAACATTTATGTTTCTATTCTAATTAAATACATCATTGGAAACTATACATAAAAATTTTTAAAGTAGTTATGGTACAGGAATTGTATTATATCAAAAAACTATACTAATTTAGAAATCCTGAGTTTCTGTTCAGGGTCAAATTCTGTATGTATAAGTGTGTAGAAAAAACATAGTCGTCGGCAGCCGTCCGTCTCGAGAGATGATGGTGTAGCTTCTTAAGAGTCTATCTGCACCGCCGAGAATGGCTATGCAGTCCGACTTGGGAGTGACACGGTATCTGTCTCCTCCCGTGTTCAATTGACATCTTGCGATGACGCTGGAGTGTCCTCTCCAGTGAAGCTGAAGCTACAGAGCCTGGGCAGGGTGATATGGAGGGTCTGCTGTTGCCCATGCAGCAGACCCCCCCTCTCTTCGCAGCTGAAGGGTCCAAGGGAAAGACGGAGTCAATACAGCTTGGGTTCAGGTGCGCCGCAGGAGTTGCCGGTGTTGACTACAACGTCAAACCGCCTTAGGGACTCCGGCTCCGGATTTTCTGTCGGGGTTTACTCCCTTAGCCTTTCCCCTGAAGAGGTATGCCGCAAGGCAGCGGAGGTTTTTTGGAGTCAGAGTTTTCCTTCTCTGATGTGCCCTGACTGGAAGATCAAACCAGCGACACTTAGCTCGCAGGTCGACGCTCAATCCACTGAGCCAAACCAGCCAGGGAAAAAACATAGTAAACATTATAATAATGATAATGTTTCTGACAAAGTTATTAGTCATTACATGTACTTAACATTGTATGGAAACTGAATACTCTATGTATGTTATCTAATATAATCTGTCAAATATCTCAATAAAAGTGTGGTATTATTTTCATTTTACAAATGAAAAAAATACAGAAATAACACTTTAACTTTGGAAGCTGTAATTTTGGTAAAGGATAGAATGATCTTAATAAAGGTCAATGACCATATAATTATAATGAAATACCTAAAGAAATAGAATTGCCTAAAATTCTATTGGCAAACATTTATTAAGGAGCACTGAGCACAGAACTATTCATTACAGGCTTGTAAATACCTTATACATGGAATCTTTCAAAATATATTTTATTTCATATCAATAAGCATGTCATAAAGATATAAATTTGAATTAATATATACTGTAGTATGATGCCAAAGTAGTTAAAGAAGGGACAGGAGATTCCTCCTTTGACCAGTTCAAAATTCAGAGCTCTTCTTACTTTGGAAACAAGTCAATATGATACAGTAATCTGGAAGCTATATGTTTCCTTTTATAAAATAACCTGAATATACCACCTATCCTTGGTCACAAATAGTAGTTTATAAATATCACAGTGCAATATCAGTCATACAGCTGAATAACAAAGGTATAATTGAATATGACTTTAATAGCTATACAATGAATGTAATAGTATTCAGAGCAGCAGTATTTAAAGTACCATTTACTGTTCTGCAAATGATTTCTAAGATTAATTCATGTTTTTAAAGTCTTATAATAGTATTTTTCTAATTAGTTATTTTAAAGCAGTGGTGGAGTAGTTACATTTCAAGTTAACTTTTGATGAGAATATGCAAAATTATTTTAAAACTAATTATTTTAGATATAAAATTATTTTAAGCTGAAAAAATTTGCACAGAGAAACACTTTGAATCCATGATTGGGGTATTAGCTTGTGAATCACAAGGCCGCTGCTGGCCCTTATGCTTTCTTTCTAGGAATTAGTAAAAGGTATGAACTAGAACTCCTCTAAACAGAAGTCTTGACCTCATATCCACTCCCAGCTGAGCTCCATGATACAATGAAAAAACTGCCTAATATAATCTGACAACCCAAATGATAGTTTCTGAATTTTAACCTGTGGTTAGATTTATATTTCATAGTAAGAAATATAATAGTCATCTTCTTTAAAGTTCTTCCCAACAGCCAGATGTGATGTGATATACTCAGAAAACTGTAGAACATTGAAGAAAAAAATTAAGGAAGACACAAATAAGTGGAAGCATATATTGGCTTAATGGATTGGAAGAATTAACATCATTAAAATGTTCATACTGCCCAAAGCAATCTATAAATTCAATGCAATTGCCATTAAAACACCAGTGACATATTTCATATATTTAGAACAAATATTTCAAAAATTAATATGAAACCAAAAAAAATTAAAAAAAACAACTCTGAATAGTCTCAGCAATGTTGAGAAAAAAGAACAAGTTTGGAGGTAGCACAATACGTGATATCAAGCAATACTGTAAGGCCACTGTAATTACAACAACCTGGTACTGGCATAAGAACAGACACATAGATTAATGGAACAGAAAAGAAAGTCCAAAAATCAACCCACATCTTTACGGTCAATTTGTATGTGACAAGGGAGGCAAGAACATGCAGTGGAGTAAAGACAATCTCTTCAATAAAAGGTGTTGAGAAAATTGGACAGATATATGCAAAAAGGAAAAATAAAACTAGACCACCAAGTTATATCATACACAGTAATAAACTGAAAATGGATAAAAGACTTAAATGTAAATTGCAAAATCATTAAAAGCCTAGGAGAAAACATAGGCAGTAAAATCTGAAACTTCTCTCATATCAATATTTTTACCGACATCTAACACTTATTTCACCTACATGATAAAAGATGGCATAGTTTTGTTTATCCTCATGTATATATAAAAACAACAGAGTCTTAAAGAGTTTATGCATCTTTCCTGAGGTTCACAGTACTATCAGAATTGTACTGAGGCCTACCAATTTTGAATTCAGAGATCTTTCCATAAAGCTCAACCACCTGAAAGAGCCAATGGAGAATAAATAAATTTGTCTTCTTTCACAAATAAACAAACCTAAATAAATATTAACTATGCGTTATTCTAACTAAGAAAAATAAGTAAGCATTTATGTTCTGTTATTATTATTCAATCAACTGATGCAGAGATTTCTTATATTTGTCAATAAACATAGCGCTAGGTTTTTTCTATGTTAATATGGGGAAAATGTAAAAACTTGTGCCAACTTTTCAAAGATCCAATAATTCTCTAGAGGTAAACCATATCATTTTTGAATTCTTAATTTTAAAAACAATAAATATAAATTAGTTTAATACTTCAAAAAAAGTGTGATATATGTTTAAAGATAATAGCTGAAAATATGCTTTTATTAACACTGTGGTCAAAGTAAAAGTTAAATAAATGCTTAAACAAATACTACAATACTATGAAAACCGATAATCTATGTTGGTAGTATCATCTTAGTTCAAGATATTAATTGAATTTCAATAGCAGATGTTGAATTTCATGTATGAAGCATTGAATTCAATAGTTCATACCTAATAATTCTAATGCAGTGAATATGAAAAGATAGAGTCTCATTTTCATTTTAACTGAAAGAATATTTCAATTGCTTGATCTCTCTAAAGAGTATTTGTTTAAAATTTGAATAGTCTATAAATGAAAAATGTTTAAGAGGACCATAAATTAAAATATAATGGTATTTTTGTTGTTTAATCAACACTAGTTAAGTTCTGCAAAACACTACATTTACAACCAGCAAGCAACCTGAATCTTTTAAGATTTTTACTTCATAAATATATATATAGCCCTTACCAAGCTTACTATTAATTGTTACTCATCATGTCCAGCACTGCTTGACTATCTACTGTAGTTATTATTGCTGCATAACAAATGAACCCAGTTTTAGTGGCTGACAGGTCTGTGAGTCAGGAATTTAGATAGGGCCCCACAGAAATGGTTACTTTTTCTGCTCCACGATGTTTGGTGTCATCTCAACTGCTCATGGTGACTGAATAGCAAGAAAATAGTTTGACCTGAAGGCTTTCTTATTTACGTGTCTAATGGTTAATGGTGGTTGTCTTCTGTTATACATGTGATCTCTCCATATAGCCTGGGGTTCCACATAGAATGGTGTCCTCAATTAATCTGACTTCTTAAAATGGTAACACAAGCTTCAAAAGTGACTGTTCCAAATTCAGGCCAAGTGGGAGGTGTAGGTAGATATGCTTTGCCTCCTTCCACAACCATAAGAAGGATTGCATCTACCTCAAAACAAACAAACAAACAAAAACAACCAGAATTACTAGAGAATCAAACTGCATAGAAGCCCAACAAACAAAGATATAAAAAAGTGATACTCATCCAGACAGGCAGAAAGGGTAGAGCTGGGGCAGAGAGAATACAGTGTGGCAGTGGCGGTGGCAGTGGCAGCAAGGCAGTGGCTATGGCTGGCCAGCAGAAAGAGAAGTCACACATTATAAAAGTTGGGAGGGAAACCTGGGGAGCAATCCCAGCCCCAGATCAGGTCTCACAACCCACAGTTCCATAACCAGAGGAAATAAAGGCTCATTGTTTATGACTGTGAAAACTAGCGGGAGCTGGGGTGGAGGAAGAAACTGCCAGTCTCTCAGCAAAGTCCATTTGTTTAGAGGGCCTCCACGATCCTAGAATGTTCACAGACTCACCCACTCTGGGAACCACAACCAGGAAAACAGCTAGAAAGGTGCCAGTCTCATATGAGAAGTGGCTAAAGTGCCTAGAAAATGTATGAATGCTGAGCAAGCAGCATTGTTTCCTCTCTGACCCCTCCCCCACATACAGCACCCCAATGTGGTGAAATGGGTCACCCTGTACTGACGATTACCTAAGGCTTGACCCCTTACAATATACCAGGTGCAATAGGACAGAGAATCAAACACAGAAGGCTGTCAAGTTGAGAAGACAGAGAAGTATGGCTGAAAATAGGGAGCAGATAAAGGTTCCAGTGGGAGAACTAAGTAATGAGGAGATAGCCAACCTAACAGACACAGAATTTAAAACACTGGTGATAATGATTCTCACAGACTTGACAGACATGCTTGAGTATGGCAAATGCATAAGGAAAGAAGTGAACACTAGGCTAAGTGCAATGAGGGAAAATCCACAGAAAATCAGTGGAGGAGGGAAGGAAGCCAGGGTTCAAATCAATGATTTAGAACATAAGGAATAAATAAACTGTCAACCAGTACAGAATAAAGAAACAAGAATTAAAAAAATAAGAAATGAGGAGAGATTAAGGAACCTCTGGGACAACTTTAAATGTACCAAAATCAGAATCATAGGGGTGCCAGAAGAAGAAGAGCAAGAAACTGAAAACTTATTTGAAAAAATAATGAAGGAATACTTCCCTAATTTGGCAAAGGAAATAGACATACAAGTCTAGGAAGCACAGAGAGTACCAAACAAGCTAGACCCAAAGAGGACCACACTAAGACACATCATAATTAAAATGCCAAAGGTTAAAAATAAAGAGAGAGTCTTAAAAGCAGCAAAAGAAAAGAAGAGTTACCTACAAAGGGGTTCTTATAAGACTATATCAGCTGATTTCTCAAAAGAAACTGCAGGCAATAAGGGACTGGAAAGGAGTATTCAAAATGATGAAAAGCAAGGACCTACAACCAAGATTACTCTATCCAGCAAAGCTCTCATTTAGAAAGAAAGGGCAGATAAAGTGCTTCCCCAACAGTGTAAAGCTAAAGAAGTTCATCATCACCAAGCCATTATTACATGAAATGTTAGAGGGACTTATTTAAGAAAAAGATCAAAATATGAACATTAAAATGACAACAAACTCACAACTATCAACAACAGAATCTAAAAAATAAAAACAAAAACAAACAGCTAGAACAGGAATATAATCATATGTATGGAGATCATTTGGAGGGTTATCAGCTGGGAGGGGGAAGGAGAAGAAGGAGAGACATAGTGCAGGAATTAAGAAGCATAATCAGTTGGTACAAAATAGACAGGGGGAAGTTAAGAATAATATAGGAAAGGGTGAAGCCAAAGAACTTATATGCAGGACCCATGGACATAAACTAAGTAGGGGATGGGGTTGCTAGAGGGAAGGGGGATACTTGGCAGAAGGGAGCAAAGGGAAAAATTGGAACAACTGTCATAGCATAACCAATAAAATATACTTTAAAAAAAATCAGTGTTCCAGAAGTAAGGCAGATTATTTTTATATACCAAATCAGACATACATCTAAATCAACACACATACAGATGTATATACACATGTACACACACCCCCACAGACATATGGTATACTTAATAATTTAAATTATATGATTTCATAACCTGTTTTTCTCTTCCGTGTCAAAGAAGAGAAATAAAACTTTTTTGAAGAAAATTGTCTTTCTCATTTTGAAACCATCCCAAGGCTTCCCACCCTCAGCAATTGACTAGACACCATTTACCACTCCACTCTTCAGGCTCATAAGGGAGACCATAGTAAGGTTACCAATATGTGGCAGTAACACCATGATCTTTTTATAATCCTCTATAAGTAAAACTCAAAAAATTATTTTCATCTCTTAGATTTGGCCAGTCCTTGATCAGCACATGGCTATCTATGGTGGTCATAGCATGTATCTAGGATGAGTTTGAAAGTGTGAGTGTTTGAAGTTAATCAAAGGCTGAATTACAAACTTAATTGTAATTGATGTAAAGTGGCTCATTTTTCCCATTCAAGTTGCTCTTCCTACACTTATATCCCAAATTTTTGTATGTAAGCAACATGAAATTACATATAATATAAAGTAACAATAAATATAAAAGCCCTTATTGTTTAAAGTACATAAATGTACCAGGGCTTAATAATATAGCGGTAAAGGGACAGTTTTCTTGGGGGTGGGGAAGAACAACTAGTTATGTGACATGAGGCAAATTACTTAAACATCCAGGGCCTCAGTTTCCTCATCTGTAAAACAGAAAATAAGTAATAGTTTTAATAACATAATCTTATTAAAAGGGCGAGATAACACATATAAAGTGCTTAGAACCATAACACCAGTAATTGTTTAAGAAAATGTTAGATGTTAAATTTTATAAAAGATGGAACTAGGCTACAATGAATTTAAGGCACACAGTAAAAAACAGTGAAGGCAAGATTCAAGTTTAGGTTTTCTTAGCAATAAAATCATTATTTTTTAAATTTTGTTCTATCTCTTCATTGTCAATGATTTTATTGTCTTGCAGTTTTCATAAAAACGGAGTCCCAAGCTAGACTTCTGGGGTTTGCATCTCAGCCTGCTATCTCCCAGCTGTGCAAACTTGAGAAAGTTAACCTCTTTCCACTTAAGGCAACTCATCTTTAAACTGTGGATAATAAATAATATCTAGACTTGCTGTGACAATCAATTAAATTATGTAACTCTGATGCATAGTAAGTACTGTGGAACGTAGCTACCATCATCATTATCTTCATTATTTACCATTTGTTTTTTGTTGTGTTTTTTTAATCTTGTTTCAGGTATAGTTCTTAGGTCTAATCTCAACAATTAATTTTTCCTTAGGAGCAGAGACAATATCTCACATAATTTATAAATTCCTCATTACTCCTACCAGTAGATATTTACTAAGTATTTATGAAGTAATATTAATTTTCTGATGCTAGACAATCAGTTCTAGTACTGATTTCTATTTCCTGACTAAATGATTACAGTATGTTTTTTAATATTTGATAAATCAATACCTCTAGTACTTTGGGTCTTAAGGGATTACAATTTTTTGAATCCCAGTATCAAATGATGTTATTTAAAATCCTTACCATCTTACCCTAATTCACCTAATTTGACCCTTATAGACCCTGTAAAGCAGTTTCAAAAAACGGAATTACTTAACTTGAATGGGGGGAGGGATATTTTCACAATGCATACATATATCAAATCATCGTGTTGTACACTTTAAATACCTTACAATTTTATTTTTAAATTATACCTCAATAAATATATACAGTTAATATACTCTATCAAAAATGTTGTGCTTTTAACTGTGGAAATTGCTTAGATACAATGAGAATACAGTTTAACAAAAACCTAGAGAAATATTAGCTAAGTTTGAACTATATATTTCCTTTCTTTATTACACAAAATGAAATAAGAAAAGAGTTATTTTTCAAGGTTGCAATTACAGTTAGCTTTGCCAAAACTACCTCTTCAGGAGCTCTTAGCAGTGAAGCTGATGAGTAACAGGAACTAAGAGGAAGTCTCACAACAGAAACTAGTTAGGATGTCAATGCCACGCAGATCATCTTTGCTTCTGGGAAAATTTTTACAGGTGTAATCAGAGTCTGTTAAAAGTTTAACAGGGATCTAACTTGGACTGGAGAATTGGAGCTGCTTCATACAGTAGGACACCAGAGGATATATAGAGAAGCTAAAAATGCCTTAAGCTGTAAAATCAGCTGCTTCTTGAGTGGTATTGCTGTTCTTTTTATTTCAGAGGGAATAGCATAATAAGCTCATTTCTTTTCAGATTTAGTTATATTTGCTTGGATAAAGAATAGGATTTTAGAGACTCTGAGTATGGGTCTAGTTAAAATCCACTTAAAGTTGGAGAACAAGCCTTCAGCATGAAATATAACTACCATGTCCAAGAAAGACATGGTTCTCCATTTTACTTGGGGGAGAACAGATACCCATGAAATGATGGCCTGTGAACAGTTAGACAACTTAGGCTGTACAATGAGAGATTATTATTTTTCTTATAACTTCCAAAAGCATTCAGGCTATTCTACATACTCTGAGACCATACACACACACACACACACACACACACACACACACACACACACACACACACTGAATGATGTAGAAAACGTTAGTCAATCATTGACAAAGGCATCCCATAAAGTAAATTGAATAAGGAAGACTACTTGGGGTATCTCTTCACATTTAAAGACTTATTTTTTTTCCCAGAGAGGCTTTTGACCACTTTCCAGTACTAATTTTACCTTTGTTATCTCTTTTTAAAGAAATATCTAAGATAATTTCTTATGTCCCTTATCCTTTTTATTGAAGTGTGTGTATATATATATATTTTTTTCTTTTAAAAACTCTTCACTGGCTGATGAACTATGATTTTATCATTCTGAAACCTGGAATACACAATTTCTTGTTTTGTCTAAATCTCCCTGGAACAGTTTTCCCTGAGAACACAAGCTTTCTAAATGGAATGTTTTAAATTCAAATCATTTATTTCTTTTCTCTGGATGCTAAAGAAAACATTTCTTCTCAAGCAATTTCAGTTTCAGCACTATGTATTCACTGAATTTTTGTTGTTCTTGTTCTAGCCTAGTTTGGGAAAAACAACTAATCTTCCTCTTTTGTCACTGCCCATCTTCAATCCTCAGCAGGGACCATATTTCTCACACAATTCCTTAATGCAATGTACTGTATACATATGTTGGTCCTTTAAGTAGTTCTTATTAATCAGTATGTGTCATAGGTCAGGAGAACAACAGATAAGTGGTGAGTTAAGAATTATTAACAGATACTCCTTTAAAGAGAGGGAGTACAACAATAAAGTAAAATGTAAAATTTACTATTACAAGGATTAGCTGAAAGTAAAGTTAGAGGAAACAGTCCACACAAGAGTCCCTTCACTTATGACACCAATTACAAATTTGGGGGTGTTCCCAAAACTACCCTCAGGTTCAATTCACTAGAAAGACATATGGACTCACTGAAAGCTGTTACACTCACAGTCATGATTTATCATAGATTAAAATTAATCAAGAGACCCATAGGGTAGATTCCAAAAAGGACAGAGTCCAATCCCATGATCCTCTCCCTTCTGGGTATTGTGTGTGATAATACACATGGCATATGGTTAACCAGAGAGGCTCACCTGAGCTTTCATGTCTAGAGTTTTTATAGAGGTTCCATCGCAAAAGCATGGTTGACTGCTTATGTGCCAGATCTCATTTAGTCTCAAGTCCCTTAATAATGTAGCCCATCCTACTAACCTCCACCTTGTTATTTTAAACAAAGATAAAGCAAGTAATCAGTCAGCTCAAATTTTACTTTGGAAAACAGAAATGCAGACATTTTCAGAGTAGATGATTATATGCATAAACACTCTACAGGAAATCTTTTATTTTACTTGTATGTGCTTGTGAATAGATTGGCAAAATTTCCAGAAGCAAAAAAAAAAAAACAAAAAACAAAAAAAAAAAACAATGTATATGCAACATTACAAGAGAAACACTTTTTGATGGAGGGTGCTAGGAAACACACAGATGTCTGAGATTCTAGAAAAGAGGCACTAACCTTGGTAATATGCATGGATCACTGATAAGAGATTCATAATTCATAGAACTACAAGAACTTCAAATATTAAGCTTTTAATGGACATTGACCTGTCTTGTGAAACTAGCACAGTACACATCAAAAGGATCATGCAAGTGATTTAATAATTTCTATTAAGCATTTTTATTAAGTTGTCAGTAATTATTGTTTGCCAGGAGATTAATGGAGGCCCTGTAATTAAAAGATGGCTTTCACAATATATTGTAATTTATCTTTTGGGGAGTGTTTGAGTCCAGAGAATAGACCACTGACTACTATTCCCATTATACAAAGATGGTTTTTAGAGACAGCTATTTTCAGATGGCTTTAATTACTTTTTAGGGCAATTTTAATTTGATTAAGATTTATGGACTCTAATTCACCACCTTTAGAAGAAAATGAAAGACTCAACAGAGTTGTAAAATCACAGAGAAGAGAGAAGGCAATATGCAAGTAAGGCAGATCCTTTTATTTGTTACAATACACACACCTATTTTGTTAACTTGCAGATGCATTGTACAAATACAGGAAAATAATGCTTTGCTTGATTATTACTCATAGAATTATATTATGAAAAGAGTATTTGCTTTTTTTCTAAGAAAGACAAAAAGTGAGGAAAGCAAATTTATTTATTTTGTATCATACATACATATTCCACTACCAGGTCATACAATGAAGAATGTATATTTTAAAAAATAAGAACAGATATATCAAGGTTCAGAAAAATGGGAAAGAGTTAATACTGCAAACTGGGATTTACCTGCAATATTTTTTCAATTGAAAACTAAGCAGCTTGGTGCTGGGGCATTCTCTGCTAGATTCAAGTATAGCTGGTTTGGGTTTAGGAAAGTTATACAAAATAGTGCTTTGAGAAAAGTTGATTCATTTTCTGTTAAGCAAGGACTATATGTGTCTTGAAATAATAGTACTATATCACTAGACTATTTCTCCTGCGTTTAATAAACCTGAATTTCATGATCATAATGAGAAAACTTTTTTTCAGCAATTTTAAGATTCAGTTCTAGAATGGAAAATACTAACTTAGGAGTAGAGTTTCAGTCTCAGTCTGTGCTTAATTTTTCTCTGTTGATTGTTATGCATAAGGGAAAACTATAGACCTAGAGTATATTGCATGGCCTCCAGATAGACAGAGATACTATGGTGCATATTCTGCAAATATAGAGAATGATAGAGCTGGAAGGGACCACGGTAATAAGTATCCTGCTTCTACACCCAAAAACATGAAAAAGCACAGATATATATTTAAAATAGTATATACATAAATATTGATTTATAAATATATAACATATAAATACATATATACATATATAGCATTAGTATATATCTGTTTATAATTACTGTAATTATAGTTATTAATTATTTACTATTGTGATTCTAATTTATATTATTTTGCATCAGTAGGGAAAAAAGTTAAAGTAACATCAACGATTTATTTGGTTTTATTATTTTTAATGTAAGTCATTTCAAACAAAGTGCTCTGTGGTTATAAGCAACACTGTATAACAGCTCTTAACAAAGTCCCATCCATAGTAAATATATAAACCTGAATGATGTCACATACATGTGTTTATTGCAATGCTTCTTTCATAGAAAAGTTGAGTATCATTTCATAACTGACTTACAATAGTCTTATTATATTTTAACCTTCCTGGTAACTACTGTTTTTGAGCTTTTAAGTGACAGTATTAGAGAGTCATTTCTCTTATTCACCATGACCTTTTTCTTTTACACTAAGTAATATGAGTTTGTACAAGCACCTATGCAGTAATCTTTATAGGTCATAATAAACTTGTGGTAAACCCCCAAGTGATTGCCATTACATCTATGGATGAATTTTTTGCATTTTGATTTTTCAAAATGATTTATTCACTTAATAAATATTATATTTTAAAGATGAAAAATATTTTATTAGAGGAAAAGATTAAGATCATTACTCTTCCCTGGATAAATATATGTCAACATGTATGTCATTCAGAGTAAAATCAGGGAAGCAGAACCACTATGAATAATACAACAGAAGAGTTAATATAAGCATTAGACCTTTTTCAATTATGGAAAGAAATGGAGAAGTCAAAATCTACAAGGAAGAGTTGAATTATAAGAGGCATCACCAGACAATCAACCAAGAAAGCAAACACATCTCGCCACCAAAGTGGAGCTGTGATCAGGAAGCCTATGAGGCTACAATCAAGCATCCGATGCTGGGTCTTGGGCTACTTTTTATGAGCAAGACCAGCTGTTGGGTGAAAGTCCTGAACATAAAGGAGCTTAACTGAACAAGAACAATCTGGAACCCATTGACATTTCTGCTTTTGTCAGTCTTGGAACCCAACCATTGCAACTTTCAGAAAACAGTGATTTATCTTTGAAATCTACCTTCCAAATATTATCTAAAGGTTGCTATTTGGCCAGTTCTAACCTGGAACCACAAAGACTAGGGATTCTAGGAATATTTTTCCCAGCTTAATCTGATTACTGCTAGAAAACTTAAGCCTAGTATTCAGTTATTCTTAATGGCTTAAATAGTGTATAGTCTAATTGTAGAAAATATTCTCAAAATAGTATGTAAAAATGACATATTACATAAAGAAAATGTAAGCCAACTTATTCAACACATAGTCACAAATTATATAATTATGGACTACAGTTTTTTTTTCCTCATTGTGCCTCATCTGTGGAGTGGGGATGAAAGGAACGAAGGTAGAATCAATGCCAAAAAAACTTTGGAGGAATTTTAAAAATTATATTATAAATAAAGCACCTAAAATAGAGTAAGTGCTCATGAACTATTTGCTCAGTGCTAATCATTGATAATGTAAAGAAAAAGGTAGGGTCTTTACCCTTTAAAAAAACTGCCATTTTCTTTGTCATGGAACCAAAGGATTATTTTGATACAATTGAATGAGCTGATTGGTTGTTTTCTTATCATGAATCAATAACATGTAGTAAAATAAATCAATAAATGTGGTGTGTTTCAACAGCTTTAAAATAGATGTTTAAAAATAGAAAGAATTAACAGTAAAAAAATGGAAAGTATCAGGGTGCAACAAATAATAAGGGGAAGAATAATTTAATGAATATTTCTTTTAGGAGTATGGATGTATATGTTTGTGTGCTTTTGTGTGTGCATGTGTGCATGGAAAGAGAGAGAGAGAGAGAGAGAGAGAGAGAGTGAGAGTGAGAGAGAGAGAGAGAGAGAGAGATGCATTAGGGGTTTCCTTATAGCAAAGCCTTGCTCACAGACTTTTGTGTGTGAGATTTCTTTAGGAGTTGATCTTTGAACTAATAGAAGTAAAGAACAGAGAAGAGTGAAATAGTAAAGGAGAAAAAGCCAACGTAAGAGCCCATTTGGGATTAAAATCACAGGGGATTTTCTGCAAAGCATATAGAATGCCTGTGAGCATTATCCACATTAGGGCAGAAAGGGAGAAGGCTGTCTCACTTGCTGGTTGAGGGTTGTCTCCAGAGCATTAACTCCCTTCCACTTCCAGAGATCCTCTGCTGGTACCCATTACATTGGAGAAATCCCAGGGCAAAAGATGAAAGGTGTAAGGAAAGTGCTTGTATAAAGTGTTTACAGCACAGGTGAGTAAAAGCCCAGGCACAAATATGTGTGGGGCATAAGGCTGGAATCAAAGATTAGACCAAGAAAACGTGAGGCAGGTGCCAGTGACAAAGGATAAGGCTCATCCGCTGCTGTATTTGTGCCTTACCCTAAGTCAAATCCAGCATTGAGATTTCAAGGTGATGATCAGCAGCAAGCTCTCAATTGACTTAAAATACACAGGTTAGGGGGAAAACTACCTTTCCAAATACTGCTGAATCACATGAAAAAAAAAAAAAAAAACTGGACAAAGAGAAAAGATGATTTAGATATTTAATATCAGTTTTGTTGTTTATTCTCATGGTTTAGATGAATATACTGTCCTTTATTTACTCTATTACCGGATACTCTATTACCCTTTATTTATCAACCTTTTCGACTAACTTCACTTTTTTATATGTTGGAACAGATTTATTAATATATGTTAGTGTTAAATATGATCATTATTCTTCAAAAGTTAAAATTTAGTGTCCTTTATAAGTTTTCTAAATTTAGATGCGTGATTCCTGATTTTCTCTTTCTTCTATTTTACTATAATTGAATAAAAATATATTCTCTTGATTAGTTTTTTTTTTAATTTCAGGAAGAAGCTATAAATCATAGAAGTCACTAGAGAGGATACACACACACACACACACACACACACACACATATATATATATATATTTCCTAGCAAAGCAAAACATAAAACAGTTAAACCTAAAAACATTGTACAGCTGTGAAATAATATCTCCAGTCAAATTCTCACCCCTGAATTTCTAACTTTAATGCCAACTGCAAACACAGCATTGTATTGTAATGTCTAGTAATCAGGTCCAAATGTGAAAACTGATGTTCTTCCCTCTTTGCAAAATTCCATTTTCTCAGCCTTCCTATTTCCATAAATGGTATCATCATTCCTTAAGTTCCTTTGGCCTCAAGCCTAGATGGCCCTTTCTGAAAAATCTTTTTCCTACAACCCACATCTAATCCACCAGCAAATCTTGTGGTTAACCTCTAAATTCCCCCCATTATATCCTCTATTTACAAAAATATATATTTTAGTGTTTTATGCCATTTTAGCATATCTCGTGTTCTTTTCCAAGACCTACTTAAAAAAATTAGTGGCATTCACATAAAACTAATTGTTGAAATGGTAATGTTGTTTCAGGCTGATGTTCCTTATCTTAGTTGTTATATTTCAGGTCTTACATTGATTATATTTAAATCTTTTTTAAAAATTTTTATCCTTACCTGAGGATAGTTATTTTTTGTTTTTTGTTGTTCTTTTTTTCATTACTTTTAGAGAGAGAGGAAGGAAGAGAAAGAGGTATTGATGTGAGAGAGAAACATTGACTGGCTGCCTCCCATACTCACTTGGACAAGGGGTCATTCACACTCAGACAGGGAATTGACCCTGAAACCCAGGTATGCCTGCTGGCTGAGAATCAAACCCACAACCCTTTGCTTATGGGACAATGCTTCAACAAACTGAGCCACACTGGCCAGGACTCTTTAGTTTATTTTAAATTTTTGTTTATTACTTATACTTTTAATTTATACATTAAATTTATTTATTTTTATTATATTTTAACCCTCCTCACTTAACCAGTGCAAAAGTTATTATAGGGACAAAAATGCTGTCAACTTCACATGATAAAAGAGAAAGATAAACCTGAAAGCTAAAGAGAGAAAAACATCAAATTTACTAAATAAGTTTTAAATTTACTAAGTAAGTTTTAATTATTTGAGACATTTGCTTTACCTCTGTTTTTGTACTGAAGAAAAGAGCTATGGCTATTTTTTTCTCTGTAAATTTCCACAAAATTTTCAGTGACTCTTCCCAAATATTATTCAAATATTCATTTCTTTAAAAATACAATAAGGAAAAGTATTATTAATTTATAATCTTCTACTGCCAACATTCTTATATATAATGCAAGCAGAAACTTGGCACACACAATTAATAGACTGTTTGGAAATGGGTCTGCACATATGGAAAATACAGCCACCAACCTGCTGCATCTCCTGTATGACTATGGAGTTTTACCAACTGCATTTTATCTCACTTTGTGCTCCAATACCAAGACTAACACATGCTCTAGTGTTTATGCTATATTCCAAGTGGTTGATTAGAGCTTATTATACAAAGTTTAAAATAGTAATTTTATCTGGGCTCCTGGCCATGCAATCTGCACTGTGACTTGTCCAGCATCTTGGCTGCTGGACAAGGTCTCCACTGCCAGTTGCATCCCAATTATTCCTTGCTTACACCTTCAGCCTGCTGTTTAACATTCGGTTCAGCCAGCGCACTCTCCCTCAGCCTAGCCCCAAACTGGCCATTCAGAAACCTAAACTACAGACTCGAGAGAGAAAGGGTCTGCCCTAGTAATTTCAGGATGACCCAGAGAATGGTTAGAATTTACCTGACTCTAAGCCTCAAATCTGCCTCTTCCTTTAAATGCTGTTGACATAAATACAAATATAAAACTTAAACAATATATTTTAGGAAACTGAGACTGAAATTTAAGAAAAATAAGATAAATTACCTCAGGATATGGGAATAATCTAATACAATAATTTGGCAAGACCCACCCAACCCTTTCATTTTGTGTTCTCTATTTGTGTTACTGTTGTCCTTTGATTTCTGATACCTCTGGTGTTTTTACTTAAGTTAAATTTTCTTCTGAAGATTCAGGTGAGAGGAAATATTTTTACCCTAATTTTTGTTTAACTTTTATTAACAAGAGCCACAGCACATACTCACTTTAACTTATAAGGTGTTTGGAAATTTCATTGTCTTTGAAAAGGGTTTAGAGTTTAGTTTCTTCCAGGGAACTTGTGCCTAGAAGATTATTTTCTGTGTTAATGTCTTGTTACCTGGGGGGTATTGTAAGAAAACTTTACATAGTCTTTAGTTATCATTGACTTCCTAAACTGATGACATTAACTAAAATCACTCTAGCATACATTGACAGGACCTTTTAACAAGGTCATTAGGCCATTCATTTATTAAACAAATATGCTGAACACGACCATGTGATGGATACTGTTCAAGGTGTGGGAAGCATCATCTTCCTCATGGGATTTGTGTTGGAAAGGGAGCGAGAGAGAAAGAAGGGAGGGAAAGAAGAAGGGAGGAAGAGAAAGAGAGAGAGAGGGAGAAGAATTTTAAAATAATACTCAATTAATGCTAGTTAAATATAAGAGCTAAGAAGAAATATAATGGAGAAGAAAATGAATAATAATAAAAAAAAGAAAACCAAGGACATAGATACAGCATACAGACCGGTGACTGCCAGTGGTGGGTGGTGGGGGTGGTGAACAAAATAGATAAAGGGGGTCAAAGGATAAAAACCTTCAGGTGCAAAATAAATAAGTCATGGCAATATACTGTACAGCATGACGATTATGGTTAATAGTACTGTACTGCATATTTGGAAATTGTTGAGAGGGTAGATGGTGTGAGTCCTCCTTACAACAACAACAACAAAATTGTAACCATGTATGGTGATGAATATTGACTAGACTTATTGTAGTGATCGTTCTGAAATGTACACAAATTTCAAATTATGTTGATGAAACTGATGCTAATTATACATCAAAAACATAAATTATGAATAAATACACAAACAATATAAAACCAGTTAAATACAAGAATTATAAAGAAAATATAACAGAGAAAAATGAATGAAGGTCCTACTTAGATAACAGAGACATGAATATTTAAGTAGAGCTATCTAAGAACTGAGAAAGTAAGCCATGAGAATATTTAAAGGAAGAACTACCAATTATTATGAATGGTAGTCCAAAAGCCCTGAGGCCCATGCTTCCTGAACATCTTTAAAAATTAGCATGGAGGCCATTGTGACCGGCACTAGATGAGACAGGGCAAAAACATAGGGGAAAACAATGAGATTAGAGGAATAGACAGGGACAGACTCTGTGCAGTATTGCAGATTAAATCAGAGACTTGGGATTTCAATCTAAGAGAAGCTGGCTCCAGTGCTAGAGTAATAAAACTATTTCTGTAACCAGCTTTTAACATAAAAGTATACATATGTCTCTCTGATATCTAGCTGAGTCTCTGCATGTTTCATATTTGAAAAACTGACTTTGGCTCAAAGATGACTGCACCCCACTTGCTGTAACATTAATAAATGTGATGGGAGTAGACAGGTGATTGAAGGGTACTTTCACTCTCAGAGCAGCATTGATTTTGAAAGGGTAACACTTTCTGCTACACTGTTTCTCTAATATAATTGAAATGGTGGAGATTTTTCTATGTCCTTTCAGCTCTGCGAGGAACTCAGTTTCTGAGCACTGAATTATCTTTTGATTAACACATAGTCTGCAAATAGGAGCATATTATTATTTTCAAATTCTATCTTTGGAATTAGGAGATGGAAGTGATAGCTTGCATATAGCTTTGACTCATAATAAAGATTCTGTGGTGTAGTATGTAGCATAAAGCACATACAAGCAGTGATTTTATATAATGAGACATAAAGTAATGCCACAAGAAAAGTCCAGATGATCAAGAGCAGAGGAACTGGCAAAACAGAAAGATAGATAGATAAGTACATACATGCATACACATAGACATTCGGTCAAATCAATCTTGAAAATTTTCAGAGATAAGGTGAGATGCAGCCTGTGCTGGAGATGATAGGAAAGAGCAGGATAATAAAAAGGAGTCAATCATAATAGAAAGTAATCCATGTAATGAAAAACCCAAGTTGTAGTGGTAGATAAGTTAAAACTATCCAAAAAAATGGGGAGATATTCAGCTTAGTTATAGCACAGGAGAAAGAGAAAGATGGATAAGTAAGCTAAAATTAGAAAAAGAGAGTACAGGGCCCTGGATGGGCAGCTCAGTTGGTTAGAGTGTCATCCTGATATACCAAGGCTGTGGATTCCATCCTTGATCAGAGCACATACAAGAATCAACAATTAAAGCATAACTATGTGGAACAACAAATTCTCTCTCTCTCTCTCTCTCTCTCTCTCTCTCTCTCTCTCTCTCTCTCTCTCTCTCTCTCTCTCTCTCTCCCTCCCTTCCCTTTCCTCCTCTCTCTTTCAAATCAATAAACAAACGTAATATATTTTAAAAAGAGAGAGAAAGAAGAGTAAAGTACTGAAATAATATTGAAAGGTATTAAGCCAATAATCATAGTAGTTGTTAACAGTGAAAGACATAAATTAATTTAGCAAAGAAGAATCATTGCAGTAGTCCATGAAGAACTGTTAGAGCCCTGATTTGGGAGAATAGCATGAATTCAAAGAAAACAGAGTCCCCTGTGATATTTTGCAAATACATTTCATATTAATTTTATAATTAACTGAATTAGAATAATAAGAAAACAGACAATAACCATTCCATCACATAATCAGAATGAGGGTGGTGATATACTTAATAAAAAAGATGGACATTGGAGGAAAATATAATTGGAGGGTAATATAGATTTGTTGATTTTGATATTGCAGATATTGACTTTAAGAAATGGTGGAATGGCAAACCTTTAAATTGGAGAGGTTAGTAAATTCTAAATTTAATTTTGGACCCTTACCTCACTCAGCATACACAAAAATAATTAAAATGAATTGTAGATTTAAATATGTAAAATTTTTAGAGAAAACACAGAAGTAAATCTTCATTTTACTTTTATATTTTTATCCAAATGAGCTTTATATTTATTTTCAAAAATGATGATTCTAAAATTTTTCATTATTTTTTTTATTACCATTTAGTCCCCTTTTTGCCCCCACCCTCCTGCAATTATCACACTATTGTTCTTGTCCATGAGTCCTTTTTCTTTTTGCTCAGTCCTTCCACCCCCTAACTTCCCCACCTCTTTAGATGTCATCCTGTTTTCCATTTATGAGTCTGTCTCTATTTTGCTGGTTAGTTTAGTTTGTTCATTAGGTTCCACAAATGAGTGAAATCATATGGCATTTGTCTTTCTCTGACTGGCTTATTTCACTCAGCATAATGTTCAGCAGGACCATCAATACTGTCACAAAAGTTAGTATTCCATTGTGCAAATGTCTGATAGTTGTTTTATCCACTCATCTGCAGATGGACACTTGGACTGCTTCCATATATTGGTGATTGTGAACAACGCTGCAATGAACATAGAGGTGCTTATGTTCTTTCAAATTAGCGTTTTATGTTCCTTCAGATATATTCCCAGAAGTGGGATCGCTGGGTCAAAATGCAGATCCATTTTTAATTTTTTGAGGTATCTCCATATTGCTTTCCACAGTGGCTTCACCAGTCTGCATTCCTATTCACAATGCAAAAGAGTTCACCTTTATCCCTATCTTTGCAAGCATTTGTTGTTTGTTGATTTTTGAGGATAGCCATCATTAACCTGTTATGAGATTGTACATGGTAATGGTTTTAATTTGCATTTCTCTGATAATTAGTGACTTTGAACATGTTTTCATACGTCTGTTGGCCATTTGTATGCCCTCTTTGGGGAAGGGTCTATTCAGGTCCTTAAATCACTTTTTAATTTTTTTTTTCTTTTGGTGTTGAGTTTTGTAAGTTCTTTACAAATTGATATTAACCTCTTATCAGATGTATCAGCATGTATGTTCTCCCATTCTCTAGGTTGTCTTTTAATTTTGTTGATGCTTCCCTTTTCTTTGCAAACACTTTTTAGGTTGATGTTGTCCCATCTGTTTATATTTTTCTTTTGTTTCCCTTATCTGGGGAGATATATCTGATAAAATACTGCTATGAGCTATGTCTGAGATTTTGCTGCCTATGTTTTCTTCTATGATTTTTATAGTTTCTAACATTTAAGTCCTTAATCCATTTTGAATTTATTCTTGTGTGTGATATAAGAAAGTGATCTAGTTTTATTTTTCTGCATGTATCTATCCAATATTCCCAAAACCATTTATTGAATAAACTGTCTTTAGTTCATTGTATGTGCTTGATTCCTCTGTTGAATATTAATTGACTATAAAGGTGTAGGTTTATTTCTGGACTCTCTATTCTGTTCCATTGACCTGTGTGTCTGTTTTTATGCTAATACCATGCTGTTTTGACTACTATGACCTTATAGTATAGTTTGATATTAGGTAACATGATTCCTCCAACTTTGTTCTTCTTTCTCAGGATTGCTGTTGCTATGTGGGATCTTTTGTGGTCCCATATAATCTTTTAAATATTTGTTCTAGTTCTGTGAGATATGTAATTGGAATCTTGATAGGAATTGCTTTGGGAAAAATTGGACATTTTCATGATGTTAATTCTTCCTATCCATGAACACAGTATGTGCTTCCTCTTATTTGTATATTCTTCAATTTCTTTCTTCAGTGTCTTATAATATCCTGAGAATAGGCTTTTTACATCCTCTGTTAGGTTTATTCCTAGATATTTTATTCTTTTTGATCAATTATTAATGGGATTGTTTTCTTAATTTCCCTTTCTGTTAGTGCATTATTGGCATATTAAAATGTAATTGATTTCTGGAAATTAATTTTTCATCCTGCTACTTTGCTGAATTCATTTATCAGCTCTAGTAGCTTCTTGGTGGAACCTCTGGGGTTCTCATGTACAGTGTCACGTCATCTGCAAATACAGATAATTTTACTGTTCCTTTTCCAACTTGAATAGCTTTTATTTCTTCTTCTGGTCTGATTGCTGTGGCTATGGCATTTAATACTATGTTGAATAAGAGAGGTGAAAGCAGACATCCTTGTCTTGTTCCTGATCTTAAGGGGAACACTTGAATTCTTTGCCCTTCGATTGTGATGCTGACAGTGGGTTTGTCATATATGGCCTTTATTATGTTTAGATATGTTCCCTCTATTCCCACTCTGCTGAATTTTTATCATAAATGGGTGCTGGATTTTATCAAATGCTTTTTCTGAATCAATTGATATGATCATGTGGTTTTTATTTTCATTTTGGTTTTGTGGTGGATCATATTTATTGATTTGAAAATGTACTAACCTTGCATTCCTGGAATAAATCCTACTTGATTATGGTGTATGATCCTTTTGATGCAATGCTATATTGAGTTTGCTAATATTTTGTTAATAATGTTAGTGTATAAATTCATCAGGGATATTGGCCTATAATTTTTTTTTGTAGTGTCTTTATCTGTTTTTGGAATTGAGATAATGCAGGCCTCATAAAATGAGTTTGAGAGCCTTCCCTCTTCTTGAATTTTTTGAAATAATTTGAGAAAGAGATGTGTTAGTTCTTCTCATAATGTTAGGTAAATTTTACCTGTGAAACCATCTGGTTCAGGGCTTTTGTTTGTTGGGAGTGTTTTGATTACTGCTTCAATTTTACTAGGTGTATCTCTCTATTCATATTCTCTAATTTTTCCTGATTTAGTTTTCTAGAAATTTATCCATTTCATCCAAGTTGTCCAGTGTGTTAACATATAGTTGTTCATAATATATTCTTATGATTTTTTGTATTTTTTTTAGTGTCAGTTGTTATTATTTCCCCTTCATTTTTTATTTTATTTACTTAAGTCATTTCCACTTTTTTCTTGCTGAGTCTTTATAAAACTTAGTCAATCTTACTAATCTTTTTAAAGAATCGGCTCTTAGATTCATTGATAGTTTGTATCATTTTTTAGATTCTATTCCATTGATTTCTGTTTTTAATCTTTGTTATTTCCTTCCTTATATTCAGTGCTTTGTTGTTATTTTTCAAGTTTCTTAAAGTGTAAAATTTTTCTTGTTTTTTTTTTTTGTTGTTGTTGTTTGTTTGTTTGTTTTTGAGATAGGTCTGTAATGTTGTGAATTTCCCTCTTAATATTGCTTTCCCAGAGTCCCACAGATTATGGATTGTTGTGCCCACATTTTCATTAGTTTCAAGGTATCTTTTGATTTCTTCTTTGATCTTGTTGTTAATCCATTCATTGTTTAAGAACATATTATTTTGCTTCCATGTATTTGCATGTTTTTCAGTGTTCTTCTTGTGATTAAATTTTAGTTTCATAGCATTGTGGTCAGAAAATTGCTTGATATGCTTTCAATCTTCATAAATTTATTGAGACCTGTTTTGTGTCCTAGCATGTGGTCTATCCTAGGAAACATTCCATGTGCACTTGAGAAGTATGTATATTCTGCTGACTTGGAATAAAATGCTCTGAAGATATCAGTTAAATCCATTTGATCTAGTGTGTCATTTCAGGCCACTGTCTCTACTGATTTTCTACCATAAAAGACCTATCCATTGAACTCAATGGTGTGTTAAAATCCATAACTATGACCAGAAGCAGATTAAGGTCAGTTGAGGCCCTGGGCACAGAAGAAAATATTGGGCCCCTTAAAAAAAGAGAGAGACAGGGAAAATAAAAATACATGTTAACCATATTTTTAAATAAATGAAGAAGATTATGTACTGTTAATGTTTTATTTCCAATAAAATTTGGAAATAAAGTCTGCATTTCAGGAGAACTTTTGTAAGTACAAAGTAGCAAATATGGTTCTATTGTTCCAATGAGCAGTAGTGCAGCCACATGCGGCCTATGCAGTGTAGTATGTGCATAATATGCAGCGTAGTAATGAAATAATGAAAATAAGCAAATATAAACATACTATCAGGTTTTACCACCAATTGTAAACTTGCATGTAATTAAAACTGCACATATGAAAAATAACGTAGTATCACTAGAAAAAAAGTGTAAGGTTGGGCTTTTCTGGGGCCCTTCAGAAATCTAAGCCCAGGGCTTGTGCCCGGTGCACCCACCGTTAAATCCACCTCTGACTATGACTGTATTTCTGTTGATCTTTCCCTTTATGTCCATCAAGATTTGCTTTACATATAATAGGTGCTCCTATGCAGAGTGCATGAATGTTTACTAGGGTTACATCCTCTTGTTGGCTTGTTCCCTTTATCATTGTATAGTGTCCTTCTTTGTCTCTTACTGCAGCCTTGGTTTTGAAGTCTATTTTATTGGATATAAGTATTGCTACACCAGCTTTCTTTTCCTTCTCCATTTTCATGAAATATTTTTTCAACCCCTTTACTTTTAATATGTGGGTCTCTTGGAGGCAGCATATACATGGGTCTTGTTTTTCTTTAATCCATTCAGCTGCCCTATATCTTTTGGTTGAAATATTTAAGTCATTTAACATTTACAGTGATTATTGAATGATATGTATTTAGTGCCATTTAATTGCTAGACAATTTCCCTTTGTTTTGTTTTTTTTTTCCTCTTTCTCTTTTTCTTCTTTTTCATTTTAAAGCAAGCCCTTTTACATTTGTTGCAATACTGGCTTGGTGCTAAACTCCTTCAGCTTTTTCTTGTCTGAGAAGCTCCTTATTTGTCCTTCAATGTTAAATGATAGACTTGACAAGTAAAGTCGCCTTGGTTGTATGTCCTAGCTTTTCAACACCTTGAATATTTCACACTACTCCCTTTTGGCCTGAAATGTTTCTGTTGAGAGATCAGATGATCATCTAATTGATGCTCCCTTGTAGGTAACTACCTGCTTTTCTCTTGAAGCTTTTAGGATTCTCTCCTTGTCTTTAGCCACTTTGGATCCAACTTGTTTGGGACTCTTTGAGCTGTCCTCTGGACCTGTGTGTCTTTTTCCTTTACCAGATTAGGGAATTTTTTTTTTTGGTCATTATTTCTTCAAATAGGTTCTTGATCCCTTGCTCACTCTCTTCTCCTTCTGGTATTCCCATGATGTGGATGTTCTTATGCTTCATGTTATTCCAAATGTTCCTTAAGCTCTCCCCGTTTTTTAAATTCTTTTTCCTTTTTTGCTGTTCTGCTTGGGTGTATTTTTCTACCTTGTCTTCCAAATCACTGATTTGATCCTCCTCTTCATCTAACCTAGTGTTTATTCCTTCCAGTTTATTATTTATTTTAGATATTACAGTCTTTATTTCTTACTAGTCCTTTCTTATGGTTTCTGTGTCTTTTTTCATACTGTTGAGTATCCTTATAATTATTACTCTAAACTCTCTATCTGATAGTTTTCTTGTCTCCAATTCATCTAGTTCTTCTTCTGGAGAATTCTCTTGTTTCCTTTGGGGCCTGTTTCTTTACCTTCCCATTTTGGTTGCCTCTTTGTGTTTGTTTCTATGTATTAGATAGATCTATAAAGACTCTGGTGTAGGCCTGTGTCAAACAGACCCTGCCTCTGACTGGCCCTGGGCAACCTGCTCAGACCTATCATTGATCCACAGCATGCAGTTCCTTCTGCTGGGCCTGTCTGTGAGGAAAGAACCAGGCTGTGCACCAAAGGCAGCTTTAACCAGCACGGGGCCCCAGGAAGGGCAGTCTAAAGTCTCAGAGCTCCCAGAGATCTGCCTCCGTCTGCAGGCTTTCTGTTAGTCTTAAAGAGTGGAAGTCTTCCAGTTGTACTCCTCAGCAGCATGGCTTAAGCACCATAAGGTTAGGCAGAGTAATTCCTGTGGACAGGGCTATTGCTTCTCACAGGCTGTTGCCACTTGGAGGGGAGTTCTCTGCCTGAAAAACATGGCTTCTGAAGTATGGGGAATGACTCAGCACAGGGACTCTGGTGGCTGACTGTTTAGTTATCTTCCCAGAGCCACCAGTCCCAGACTCTCCTCACACATCTCTAGTCCACTCTGCCCTCCCTCGAATAAAGCCCAGGCTAAGTGGCTGCAAAAGGACTTTTGAACATTGGCTCTTTCAGAGGCTCTCTTTGTCTCCCGCTCTCTCTCCCTGGTGGACAGAAACTCCACTGTGTTATTTGGATTCCTTTCCTTGTTCTGGCGCTGTAGTCTGGGGAGCCCAACTTGGAATTTAGACTCCACACTTTTCAGGAGGGACGCCCTGACTGCTGAAATATCCCTCTGGCACTTTAGCTGCCACCTGTGGGAGCCTAGACAGCCCTCTTGTGCCTCCTATGCACCCTCTACCAGTCCCAATGTGGTGATGTGGCTTCTTGCATCTGTCAGTGGTTATAAGGCTTCTCTCCAGCTAGTGTTTAGCTGATCATTCAGGATGATTTTCCCATAATTTAGTTGTAATTCCAGTTTGGGTATGGGAGGAAGTTAGTGTAACTTCTACTTATTCCTCAGACATCTTGGGTCTTCCTTACCTTTATTTTTGTGAAAGTTTAGGGTCTTCTTAGTACTTTTCTGGCCATCTATATGCCTAGGGAAATGTGTGTGGCTTTTTAAATTACTCCGGATTTGCAGGTACTTTTTAATATCCTAATTTCCCAAAGATACTCTGGCTCTACGTTTTTCCCCCTGGGCTTTAGGCTCATACTGTAGTGCTCAAATGTAGTCTTTTGCCCAAAGCAGATGAAGCTTTTCATTTGCCTTCCAATGCTTTCTAGCAATACTCACTGCTTCTCAGCTGGCCTGAGTGAGTTCCAAGATAAATAAACCAAAGACCATCATCTTGTGTCAGTTCTTACTTAGGCAGCCCTCCAGACAGGTGAGGATAGAGCAGCCCAGTTATAAATAAGGTCTGTTCTGCTCCCTACCCAACCAGGGACTGGGGGTCTACTTTGGGAAAACAGGCTGCCATCCTCACGCCACCACTGTGCCAGGGAGAGAGAGAGACTGGGCAAGCAAAAACACCACAAAACTTTTAGACAAATTTTAGTTGTCCTATTTTTATTTACTGTCCACTTGTTTGTTATAAGATTTTGCCTATTTCCAGAGTTCTGACAAATAGGTTCTGAGAGTTTATGCCTGTTCTTCAGTAACTCTGTGGAGGGTTGAGATTTTGGAGCTGCCTATGCCACCGCTTTTCTCTGAGCTATGTCTTTGTGAAGAAGTTTTTTTAAAGACTTTACTAGAGTATTATATGAAATAGACGAGAAAAAACACCACCAGTGCACTTTTATCTGAAAGGCATTTTTTAATCAGTAGTTTAACTTTCAGATAAAAGTTTACCCTTTACTAACACCAATATGTTGATAAATATGACATCCTTTCTCTTATCAAAGACAATAGTCTGTGTATATTGGGATGGCAGAGGTTTGGGTGGCATGGAGCTTACGACCAAAATATATCCCTTTCTTTGGGAGTTTACAAATTTCAGGGATGGCTATATGGTAATAATAACCAGCTTGGATACATACAGCTAAGCTTTCATGATTCACTGATAGAATTTCTAGCTGAAAAACCCAATAGTAAAGTTGGTATAATTATGTGATTAAGATTCACTGGGTATGTAACATTAAAAATTTTCAATCTATAAAAGCTGAACAGGTTTTCAAATTATCATCTATTTTTAAAAATCAAGGTTCAAACTTTTCACAGATATATTATATATTGTTTCTATCTTGCATTGACTATTTAAGTCTATATGGCATATACTTTGTGCACATATTTTATTGTATGAAGCCAAGACAATAATTTTTAATTCGTTAAAGGTCATCACTAACTTGGTAAAAAGGTTTGAGCTTAGATGATTCATAACACAAGTAGATTGTTATAATTTCTACTTAAATTATTTCATAAAGGCTTTTGTTAAGGGCTTTAAAAAGCAATTTTTCATATAGCAGATATAGGGGAAAAAGCTCCTTTTTAACAAATTAAATTACATAATTCGCATCACTTATGTGATTATAATTACACAAACTTAAATGCAATTTCACTGAAATTAATTTTAAATCAGAATCCATAGTGATTGACAGCACAAATTTATGTTGTGTGTAGGAATTAACCTGCAAATATGTAAATGTAACTAAAGTATATCTTTCTCTTAACTCAGAGATAATTTCGTCTCAATATCTTTAGTCTCCTGAAGGACTAATTGTGGCTTCACCTTCTCCCAGAAACATAATCTTAGTCAACCAGTCTGGAATTTTCTGGTGAACCACCAGTAAGGTTATCTGACACATGGGCCTTCTTAACCACTCCTCCTCTTCCTCCATAGAAAGAAGAGGCAGTCTGCAGAAAAACAACAAAAACAAAAACAAAAAACAAACTTCCATTTCTCTTCTCCAAAAGAAAAGAAGTCAGGGACCCCAACTAACTCTTTCTTTTCTTTTGTTAATTGCTCCCTTGCCTCACCCTTCTTCTTATAAAAACCTTCCATGTTGTACAACCCCTCAGAGAACCCTTCTATATCATTCCATAATTTTTATTGTATATAAAAATTTACTTTCAGTTTAAATAATAGTGTTTGTTTTTTATATCTGCATTGTGTTATCCTCAGGCAACTGTACTTGTCCCAATTGTGTGAAATTGTTTGGTCTGTTAACAGGCCTAATTTATGGTAAGTTGGTTCTTCAATCTTCTGCAGGGAAGTTGGTAGTTTAGTTAAGGTAAATATAAGTTCTACTATGATTTCAAATCTTCTCTCTTAACTGTACTGTACACATTATGATTTAAGAGAAGGAAAACTAAGAGACAACAAGTGACAAGAAAAATTTGGCTTGTTTTATACTTTTAGATTAAGCCTATACCTGACACTTCCAAATAGTTCTCTACCAAAGGATATTAGAATCTTCTCAATATGAAGCATTACTTTATTTTCTCCATTATCGTTATGAACATTGCCAACTAATCAATACAAAAAAATCAAATCAACAAAAATTATTGAGTATCATTCATGTTCAGTGTGTTTTCCAGGCCAATGGGGCAAGATAAGCTTTTAGAAATGTAGAAAAGAGAGATTAAGCTTTATAAAAACTTAAATTCTTATCAATGAACAGCTAAGATCAATGAGCACCTTAACTTAAGGAAGATAATTTGTATCTATGAGCAATTTTCTTTGTTAATTATTTGCTCTTGCTTCAAGTGAAAGCATGGAAAATTGACAGAGTTCAGCATACTTTGTAGAAGATGCAATACAGCAATGAGATACTATTGGTGTCTATTTATCCACAATGTCACTGGCGTTACAGATCAACAGTATGTGTTCGGTTGGCCAAAAAGTTCATTTGGTTTTTTTCTGTAAGATAGATCTGGCAGTGCTTAGTTTTCTTTAATGTCATTCAAATCTATTGTGTTAGAATGTATTGTGACAACTGTCATATCAGTGTTCATCAAAATTCAGCATCAAAATTCATGAGTTTCTGTGTAGCCATTTTAATATTGAAGATAGAAAAATATATACAACATTTTTACCATATTATGCTTTATTATTTCATGAAAGATAAGAATGCAACTGAAACACAAAAAAGGATTTGTGCAGTGTATGGAGAAGGTGCTGTGATTGATCAAACATGTCAAAAGTGGATTGCAAAGTTTCATGCTGGAGATCTCTTGCTGGATGATGCTCCATGGTCGGGTAGACCAGCTGAAGTTGATAGCGATCAAATCAAGACATTGAGAACAATCAACATTATACCATGTGGGAGATAGCCAACATACTCAAAATACACAAATCAATAAGGTTATTGGTGAAATGAAAAATGTGTATTTTGTTTTAAGGAAAAAAACATATGGACTTTTTGGCAAACCCAATATTATATTCTCAAAGGATATGCACAGCAGAGAATACGTATGTGCTAGAGGAAACAGGAAGAAAATGTATGATGTCCTTATTTATCCCCAAAGTACTCATTTGTTGATGTAATTCACATGTTATTTGATCTAAAATGGAACATTATTTCATCTGATTGAAGATCTTTCTTTTATAGATGTAAAACCAAAATCCCCAGTAGGTACAGGGTAGTGTCCATAAAGTGGGGGATGAAAAAGATTTGCTATACATTGAGCCTGGCCCAGAATTCAGACTTCTCACTCCATTCTCTACATTTCTCCTTGTATATCACACTGCCTCAAATGACTGAAGTTATGGAAAACATTTTATGGGAGGACCTGGAAAACTCAAACTCAAGCAGTCACACCTAGCATGCATGTGAAACACAGCCACACACTTATGTACACACTCACACACATACACATATACATACACATATGTGGGCACTCTTTCTTGGCTCACTTGTCAGTGTAGCATTGAGATTTGAACAATAAATAGCTCAAGAAAATAAAAATATATGTTGCAATGTATCTTTAAATGAGTGTTCAGTGTATATGAGGCTTTGTAATAATGCTTTTAGTTCACATCAGTAATTGTGTGGTAAGTGCTTACCTTTAGCTCAGATCTCTGAAAATAAGGCATAACTGAAAAGTGATTAAGAGCAATTAAACTAATTTTCACTATTTTAACTTTTCTACCATTGATTTTTGAGAGTGGTCTCAAGTTAATACTATGCAATTATTTGCTCTCAGACAGAAGCATAAAATGTAACCATACAGGAAGGCAAATATGTGAAAGGAAGTGGCAGGATTTGGACGTGAGTCCAGCAGCTGCCCACATTGACAGCTCAGAATATTTTTCTTGAATTATATTTTACACAGAAATTATGCCACAGAAATCACTTATTCTATTTAAAATGGTAATTATTATCAGAGAGGAAATATATTCTAGTTTAATAACATTATTCATGTTTACTCCCTGATAACATCAAAAATTTACGATACCTGGCTGTTGTGGTTCAGTGGATTGAGCATCGGCCTGTGAACCAAGTGTCACTGGTTCGATTCCCAGTCAGGGCACATGGCTAGGTTGCACGTCAGGTCCCCAATTGAGGGTGCAAGTGAGAAGCAACCACACAGTGATGTTTCTCTCCCTCTTTCTCTTTCCCCCTCTCTCTGAAAATAAATAAACAAACAAATAAGTTATTATAAAAAATCGACTATAATGTAGTTTCCATTAAAATAGTTTAATAAAATAGTTAACATTTTTTAAAGTATATTTCCCACAGGTGTAAGAAATGCTTCTCTAAAGAATGATAGAAATAAATGGAGTATATATTTATATAATCATTTGGTAAATGGGATATATCTATGGATAATTTTTTGTTTACAGGATAACTTAGTATATTAGCATTTTTTTAACTGACCCATAAAAGTTATGGATTAGAAGAGTCCCTGAAAAGAAAATTTGGAGGCAGAGGAAAACTTGACAAACTTTAAGTGAATATATGCATGATAGAAGCAATTTTACAATGCGATTAGCTTTTCCTTTTCTGTAATATGAGGACATCTATGAATGCTGCAAGAAATCTCACATCCAGATGCATGTTTCCTATTGTAAAGTGAAAAGCTGCCCTTGAGGGCAGCTGATTGCAAATGATTCTAGGAAGCTGAAAATGACACTTAATTAACTTTCTACAGAAGTCTGTGTGACAGCCAGCCATGTTCCCTGCTCATACCATACGCTGGCACTGCCCCTATGACCAGGTTTAAACATGACAGAAAAAAGTCACTTCAGGGAGAGCCATTTTTAATAAACTCAAACTGAATACCACATAAACAGACATAATTTCCCAAATTGATATCAGTCAGCTAGGTGGTGTGTTGAAATTTATCTCAGAGAAGAAACTATCTACCCCAATTCAATATTTTCTTCAGCTTTTATTTCACTTGGTATCCACTCCTACCTCCTTCTAAAATATTGCTCACCTCACCATCTGCATTCTCATTAACGTGTGGACACAGCAATAATAACTTATAGCCCAATGCTCTGAGTCAGTAAATCTTGGCCCCACACTAGTCCAATCTGAATGTCCTCTTAAGACTTTGACCTGCATGCTTTGCTTTAGTTACCCCATTGTTAATCAACCTCTTTTTAAGTTTCAATTTCATAATGAATTTGTAATATCTCATCCTCTACAAACATTTTTTTTTTACTTTTTTATATATGCAAACTTGTAGGTGTCTGAAATAGAATCCTCGGAAAAGCTCATATCAGTCAAGTTCAGTGAAGAAACAATATTCAATCTGTGTGTCAATCTTTGACTTTGTGATTACATTGGGCATATCTGGATATTCTGCAATTTCCAATGGTAATGTGCCTCCTGGCCTCCATGGAGAAGTGATTTTACAGATGACATACATATAATTATTTTCCACTATCATGAGTGACTTGCAAGAAATTTAGCTATCTACCATATACTACCAAATAATTCAACCACTGTTCCCATTTTCAAAAAAAAAAAAAAAAAATAGGTAATAATTAGTAAATACTAAAAATTTACTTTCTAGGAAATTTTTATCTGAGAACTTTTGAAATCTTTCCTTCTAAGTTCATAAAGCACATCTTTGGTTATTTAAAAATAATTTTGAAAAATCTGGACTATATTTTCATACCCTTAGTTAAAAAAAAATGAAGGGCTCCGGCTGGATAGCTTGGTTTGTTAGAGCATCACCCCAATGTGCCAAGGTTGTGGGTTCAATCCATGGTCAGGGCACACACAAGAATCAACCAATGAATGCATAAATAAGTGGAACAACAAATATCTCTCTCTCTTTCTCCTCTTTCTCTCTCTCTCTCTTTCTCTCTCTTTAAATATCAATAAATACATTTTTAAAAATGAAGAGACAAAGCTAGCTTTGGTCAAATGTAAGCATAGCAGGATCTCCAGAAAAATTGTTTCCACTTATGTTATAGGTAGAAACCATCCCCAATGAATCACTAACCACAGTTGATGCCTGGGTAATTTTTATGCATTAAAATTTACTTTTCAAAGAAAAGTTTATGAGCTCTGCCCCCCCATTCAATTATGAAATGAAGAACAATTACCATCTACTTCTTTCATTGTTTTTACTTTTTAAACAGATATAATAATCTCTAAGTCAACATCTAGCACATAACTTTTTGGATTCTAGGATCATGCAAATTAAAAGTGCTTTTGATCAGATACAAACATCCCTTGACACATAGAAAAGCAGTAATAAGTGAGGGTGTAGGAGTTTTAGCATTTTCTCTCCTCAAAAAGCCCTATCTAAATGGCTGTCAATTTACATTTTCACTAGTCCTCTTTAGCAAGCACTGAGGATGATGTTCAGAGAAATGTATTCATGGTCACAGACCCATCAAGTTCTGCTGTCAGTAGCTGATCTACCTCCTTGCAGAGACAAGGGTTGACCAGCATACGATGAGAGAGGTAACATAGACCACCTCTATACAGTGTTCTCCTTGATGCTGCCATCTTGCCCATCTCTGCCATGTCAAGATTTTCAGTTTCAAGGATGTTTTCTATTTCTTCCTGAAAAGTTATTCATCAATTATCTTTATTATTTAGAATCCACTACTTGGTGTCATAAAAAAAAAATGTATTCAAGGTATCAAGAAAATGACTATGTAAGTCTTCCAAATCAATTAGGACCATGGTAAGCTATCAATTTTCCAGAAAACACCAAAATGACTGTGCACATGACAGAAATCTGAATATATATTAGAACTGATACATATATCAGTTCTATTTTAAAATATATACATAATCTGACCATTTCACAACCCATAATTTTCTCATCTTAATATAAATCTCCATCATCTTTGATCTTGATACTGCAATAGGCTTCTAACCACTGTCCATGTTTTTATTCTTGCTCTCATCCATTTGATTATCTACACAGAAACTAGGTTAAGTATAATAAGTGCTCTTTATAAAATATGAGTCAGATCATTTCACAGTTTTGTTCAAAATACTTGCATGGCTTCTGTCAGACTCAGAATAGAATCCCAAATTCTCAGTGTGCACTATGATTTTCAATGTGGATTCCCATATGATCTTGGTCTGTCTTCCCTTAAGGTATATTTGATATTCTGTCCCCTTATTCTCTCTAATCAGCCTGGCCCTCTAACTGTTCCACAAAAGTCCTAAGAGTCTCTTTATCTCAGGGCCTTTGTCCTCACCAATTTATCCTCTCAGAACATGACACACTCACCCACTCTCCTGGTACTGTGCTTCACTTTTTTCAAAGGTATTGTTCAGCTGTTGTACTACCATTCTTGCCTTTCTTGACCACTTTCTTAACACAATTTTCATGCTTACCCTGCTTTTTCTCCTCTATATCACAATGTTTTTTTATTTGCTTATGTTTCTCCACTTAGAATGTAAGCTCATTAAGGGCAGAAAC
Source organism: Furipterus horrens (assembly GCF_987537825.1). Lineage (NCBI taxonomy): Eukaryota > Metazoa > Chordata > Mammalia > Chiroptera > Furipteridae > Furipterus > Furipterus horrens. The sequence goes on along the minus strand of NW_028327175.1, from coordinate 146,200,758 downwards.
TTTGCTTGGTTGATTTTTGTGTCTCCAATAATCAGAATAGTGTCTGGCACATTTTAGGCACTAAAAATGTAAATTAATCTATTATTTGCATCTTTCATGAATTTAATTAAGTAATTATAAAAAATAGAAGCATAAGGATGTAGTGCATTGGACAAAATTATAAAAATTCTTCCTATGTATTAAATTTTCTTTTTCTTTTGCCAAAATTGCCTTTGTCTATTTCTGGTCCCCTCTTACCAAAACAGAGTTAATAGAAACTTTCAACAACTTTGAAGAAGCAAACCAATGATATAAGGAACTGAGTTTGGAAGAGCACAGAAGCTGGTTGTGCAATTGAAGAATCAATCGGTGTCACAGACTTCTCTTCTTTTTTTTTAAAAAAATAATTTATTTGTTTGTTTATTTTTAGAGAGGGTAAAGGAGAAAGAGAGGGAAAGAAACATCACTGTGTGGTTGCCTCTCACTCATGCCCACAACTGGGGACCTGACGTGTTACCTAGTCATGTGCCCTGACTGGGAATTGACCCAGCGACACTTGGCTCGCAGGCCAATGCTCAATCCACTGAGCCACAACAGCCAGGGCCCAGACTTCCCTTTTTTGTGTTGCTTACTTAAGATTCCTCTGGTAGCCATAGGTGTGTGTGCTCTGCGTGTTTGTGTGTATGTATGTACCTTTCCATCTCTCTATCAATCTATCAATCTAGCTTTCATTTAGCTTTCTAAATATCTATCATCGTGTGTTTATCTATATTCTGGAGATTCTCTGTTTACAATTTAGAGATTTGTTATTTAAATAAAAAAATTTTGTTTACTATTAGTTTCTCTCAAAAACAGTGATATCAAACACATAGACCCTCTCACATCTCTTTACATTAGACATTTCCTAAAGGTTTATTCTTCAGCATAAAAAAATGTAGTAAGTGATAAATGGATAGGAAGCTGAGATGGGACATCTGTACCTTTTATCTCTATATGTATACAATTTGTTTTGAATTGTCAGCCACCAGTTGAAGCAAAATGTCTGAAATTAATTTACCATGTGAAAATCAAGCAAATTATATTTATTTCCTAGTTATTTTATGACACTTAGGATTCACCCCAGACAGACTTAGTCTTTATTTTATTGCATGACTTAACACAATGTAAATGGTTAGATATGTCTTTCTCTTGAGATAGTCTTGTCTATAGAGTCACGCAAATCTGGATTAAAATCTCTGGTTGGCTAGTTCCCTGGTTACTAGTTCAGTGCGTCTAGGCATAGAACATGCATAAGTCGATTTAACAGGGTTTAGGCATTTTAATAGAAAATTAGTGCACAATAACAATCTTTTCAGTTATACTTAAAATAAAATTTAGTATCCTTTCTATGACAATTTTCACAGATTCTTGAAGAATCGTATGAAAGACAGTCTCAGCGGCATATCATCATGCCCTCAGTACACACTCTTCCTACACATGTCAGCAACATTTTACTGAAGCTTTTTACTAATACTCTGCATGGCTATATTCTCTGGCTAGGGGAACATGCTCAGGGCAGAGGTATTGGAAAATTCGTGCTTATGGGAGCAGCCTTCAACCAGTGGCATATGGAGGCCAGATGATTAATGGAGTTCTGGATCCATTTTAACTCACGTTGGATGCAATAGGTCTGCCGCTCTGCTTTACAGTCATTCCTCTGGCCTCTAAGTGCATAATTTGGATGGGTTCATTTAGCAGCTGCATAACCCTAATAATGGTTCTATGACATGTAGAGAAAGAGCAATTTTGGAAGGCAAAAAAAGCAGCAATCCTAATACTGTCTCACATCTCAGCAAATCAGAAGCAACACAGTATTTTAGGTGAAACATAACCCCTATTATTTATATTAGATATATAATCATATTTACGTTTTACTTTTTTTTTTTTTGGTTTTTTTTTTTTCTTTTATTTTTTGGTTTTTCAATTACAGCTGTCCCATTTTTCCCCCACCCAGCCTATGCCTTCTCCCGCAATCATATCCCTCCCCGTTGTCCATGTCCATGAGTCATTTATACACCTTCCTTGACTAGACCCTTCCCTTACTTAAATTCCTTGTATTGATTGATTTGAGAGAGAGAGAGAGAGAGAGAGAGAGAGAGAGGTGAATTTGTATTTCCACTTATTTGTGCATTCATTGGTTGTTTCTCTCTCTCTCTCTCTCTCTCTCTCTCTCTCTCTCTCTCTCTCTCTCTCTCTCTCTCTCTCTCTGGAGACTGAACCCACAACCTGGACACATCAGTACGACACTCTAACCAACAGAGGTACTTTGCCAGGGCTTATATATATTATTTACTTTTATGTGGTCCACTTGCTTTACTCATATTTTTAGAGTATTATTTAATAAATTTCAAGTGTATTTTGAAGAATCATTTCATGAAGGGAAATATAATGTTCAAATTGTATTTAAAAGCATTAAAATGCTCCAAAGAAGACATGGGAAAATTAACATCTTCTTTAGTGTTACCTCATATAAGTACTAGTCAGACAAAGTTATTATTAAAGAAGTAACCATTTCTCCAACATAGTATGAAAAAATTATGCTAGTGACTTAAGTGATCATATGAGTAACTATAAAACAACTCAAAGAATTAGAAGAGTCTAACAGAGCAAACAGAGTCCAAGGTAGAAACCAGAGAAAGGAACATGGTAAGAACTGAATTTTTTTTAATCTAAATTTTCTGCCAAATGTGCATGGTTCTGTGACAGCCTGGGAACAACCAAGTATAGCATGCCAGTTAGTGATGTTTGTTTTAGGTTTTCTGTAAGACTTTACTTTTCACTTAGCCCTAACTGCCCAGCAATTTGCATACAGCAAATATTATGTAGGCTTCAGTAGATGTCAGCTTAAGAACTGCTAAGGCAAATGCATAATTCTTCACAAATCCCTAACAATATCTTACTAAGACAAGCATCCATAAAAAAAGGTTTTTGAATTCTGAGAATCCTAACTGTGCAAGTTGCTCCAGAAACCAAACTTTAAAATGAGCTAGGCTTTCAATTAATTTCATTTAAAAAAATACACAGGAAATCACAGTTAAAAAAAAATATATATATATATATAAATCAAACAGTTTATAGCAATTACTACCATGATGGATTTAAAATGAGTTTCCTGTAGCTTTCAGGTGTCTTCATGATTAAAATTAATCTTTCTTACTAAATAATAAATATGATATAAAATAAATTAAATTGTAAAGAAAGCAATGCCTGCCTATTATTAAAATATATGTAAGTGGATATTATTCATTTAAGGTACTAAGAAGAACTAGTTTTGAAGTCTGAAGTTCAATATTAAATAGTTTTGTTATCTAACTTTACAAATAATATGTGATAGCTAATTATACATAATACGTGGTGTGGCAAAAGTAAGTTTATAGTTGTGAGTACACAAAACACAGAGTTCATTCTTGTATTGTTATTTATTAATTATTATATTATTTTCCACATGAACAACTGTAAAACTACTTTTGCTCCACTAGATATATCTTCCAGAAAACATCAATATTAGTAACAATACTTTTAAAATATATTCCCTTAACTTAGAACTGGTTATATATGGATCTATAAACGTTAAATAAGAGAAAAATTTTATTTTAATTTAGACACTTTTTGCAAGCTTTATCAGTGTAAACTACCCAAGATTTTTAAATATATATATATAATGATATAAATCATATAATTATTTTTTAATCACTCTATTTTTGATATTATAATGTTTCCCTCTTTTCCTAACTACTTTTTCTTAAGACCAGAGTGTCTAGCACTACAATCACAAGAGTTGAATTTTGTTACTGAATTAGTTTCTAAAAACTCCTGAGTTGGAAGTGAAATTAGGAGTGGGAGTAGAAGAATATATGTCTTCCTACATTACTAGTGATCAGTTTTTGATCAAGTTAAAGTATTGTTCTGATGCCTGTATCTGAGAATTAAGGGAAGCTATTGTTTTTGCCAAGAGTACTATGAGCGCCTAAAAATTCTCCCCGTTTCCAGTTATTATACCCTCTGGATATTGTTAAACTTCATTAAACACTAACAAGAAAATTGTAAGGTATTATTTTAAAATCAGAGTTCACACAATTTAGAAAATTGATATATATAAGAATGTTATTTATTATTAACATGAATATTTTATAGATTAAGGGTTTTAGCTCTTATTTTTAATTTTGAGTCTACAAAGCCCTGAGAAATGAAATGTTACATGAACATAGTTAGTGATCTTACATTGCTGAAAATACTTCCAAACTCTCTTTTCAAAAAGCCAATTCATGAGCTTTCAGTGACAATATTATGTAAAGATAGAACTATGGGCACAGATGATAATAGTAATGGTTTATAGTTAAAATAAATAAATAATAAACCATTACTTTATACTTTATTATTTTTAACAACACTTAAGTGGCATGAGAATGAAAACTCCATTTTAGAATATTGCCTTAATATAATGTCTATTTGCCTAAATGGATTTCATCTTTTTAGTTGTTACCATTATTGTAAACTCCAATAACAAGCAATGATTATTCAAGGAGATATGTTTACCTCAGGACAATGAAAGCATTTTGTTCTGATTTCTAAATGTGCATTCTGCCAAGAACTCATGAATGTACTCACCAAAAATGAGACTTTTCTGATAGTTCTAGCAGATAAATGTACCTGAAGTTTATTCATAGAATAGGAAGGAAGGTCGTGTCACTTCTACCACAACTTTTCAGTAGGCTTCCCTAGCTCATAGAGTAAGGATGGCTCCCCATAACTATGAGGATACAGACATTTCCCCAAAGAGAACATACAGAGGGTCCATAGGCATACAAAAGAATGCTCAATATCACTAGCCATCAGAGAGCTGCAAATAAAAACCACAACGAGATACCACCTCACACCTGTCAGAATGGCCATCATCAACAAATCAACAAACAAGAAGTGCTGGCGAGGATGTGGAGAAAGGGGAACCCTGGTGCACTGTTGGTGGGAATGCAGACTGGTGCAGCCACCATGGAAAACAGTATCGAAATTACTCAAAAAACTAAAAATGGAACTTACTTTTGATCCAGTGATTCCACTGCTGGGATTATACCTGAAGAAGCCTGAAACACTAATTCAAAAGAACCTATGCACCCCTATTTTCATAGCTGCACTATTTACAATAACCAAGGGAAACAGCTTAAGTGCCCATCAACAAATGAGTGGATCAAAAAACTGTGGTACATTTGCACAATAGAATACTATACAGCAGAAAGAAAGAAGGAACTCCTACCTTTCATGACAGCATGGATGGAACTGGGGAGAATCATGCTAGGTAAAATAAGCCAGGCAGCAAAAGACAAACACCATATGATCTCACCTAATACGGGGACCTAATGAACAAAAAAAATGAGCAAAATAGAACCACAGGCATGGAAACAAGGAACAAGCTGACAGCAACAAGAGGAGAGGGGGGAGAGGGATAAGGTGGGAAGGAAGGGGAAGGGTCTAGTCAAAGAACGTGTATAAATGACTCATGGACGTGGACAATGGGGAGGGATATGATTGCGGGAGAGGGGATGGGCTGGGTGGGGGGAGCAATGGGGGAAAATGGGACAACTGTAATTGAAAAACCAAAAAATAAAAATATAATAAAAAAATAAAATAAAGAACATCTATAAAGGACCCATAGAAATGGACAACAGGGTGGGGATTGACTGTGGGAATGGGGGAGTGGGTGGGGCAGGGGAGAGCAAGTTGGAAAATTGGAACATCTATAATAAAACAGTAAAGAAAAAATTGTAATGAAAAAAGTAAAAAAAACACCACCAATTAGCTGCAGAGACCTTTCCCAAACCCTCACTCACACTCTCACCTACAGCTGTCCTGGGCCGCATGTATTCCTGAAAGCGCCAGGGTCTCTCGCTTGTGTACCATGCAGATGGTGTGCCTGTTATGCCCGGACTGGGTGCTATCAAAGATTTCTGTGCCTTGGCCATTAAATATAATAGCCACGTTTATTTTTATTTATAATATTATGTTCAAGTCATTTATACAGAGGTTTGCCTTCCTTGGCTCCAAATATAAAATCAGCAAGGGCAGGAATATACTGTCTTGCTCATTGACCTTTCTTTTCTCTTCCTTCCTTCCTTCCTTCCTTCCTTCCTCCCTTCCTTCCTTCCTTCCTTCCTTCCTTCCTTTCTTTCTTTCTTTTCTTTCTTTCTTTCTCTCTTTCTCTTTCCTTCCTTCCTTCTTTCCTTCCTTCCTTCCTTCCTTCCCTCTTTCTCTCTTCCTCTCTCTCTCTCCCTCTCTCTTTCTTTCTTCATGGAAAAGCAGGTTTTATTGAACAGAGAAGACAAACAGGAAAAGCCACTTCATAGAGGAGCAGACTTTCCTCATGAGAGAAGGAAAAGAGACCCCAACCACCTCTAGAGGCTGAGTTTATATCTATTTGTAGTTTCCATTAAAAATTGCTGGTATGAGTAAACAGCAAGTGAAAAAAGGTTGAGATTAACTTTAACCTTTACAAGATATATTTTGTGGTCTTTCATTTTCTCTTATGTTATGGGTAAATGCTCAGTCTGAGTGAATAGCTATTAATCAATCTTTGCAGGAATTTTCTGTGTCTGGAGGCTCTTCATGATTTGCTTGCATCTTCAGTAAGCTCAGTGGCATGTCAGGTAGCATGTAGCGTGCCCTTGACTTAACTTTGTATGACTTTAGTTGATTTGTGTAGTTAGTATGCCCCTCTCCTATATTAACAGTATCTTAAAACGAACTCAATAATATGACTGATCACTCTGAAAATTGGCTTTTTCTCCTGTAAAAAATAAATTTGCTCATAATATAATTCTGTTCATCTCTAACTTCAAGTCTCTGCAGTCATTAATAAAGAGAACAGAGCTATCTGAGAGGTGGTAGGAATCTAAAAGGTGGCCACCTTCCATGAAGAAAACTGAAGTTATTTATCCTTCAGTGGAATAAGCAACAAAAACATGATTTCATTGAGAAAGTGACAGATAAGCAGCCAATAATAGCCTCATAATTTGAAGGGTTCACAGAGCATCCACAGAAGAATTCTTTTCATGGAAGGTCAGATAATATTTTCTGCTTGGTTCCAATACAGAGCAAATGTTTTCTGTGAAGGCTAGCTTTGACAAATGAAATACTTAGTCCAGTGATTATTTGTTCAGGACAGAGCTAGGAAGAAATGCAAATAAAATAGAGAATTAACTCCAGAATATTTTGGAAAATAAAAATAAAATGAAAGGGTCTTGTCTGTTGTATGCCAGTCCAGAATATATACAGAAAATGTAAAGTTTTCAGCTTTTATATATACATTTTCTTAATTGAATTTGATCATGAAATTTTATTATCAACTTTACAATATTCAGTCTTCATTGTGGGCATGTTTTGTGTTATTTATTCTCTATTCAAATTTTTGATAAAAGTTTGTTGAAAATTTACTCATTCCAAATTGACATATTCCTATGAGTGCTAGGAATAGTGGAAATAGGCCACATGTCAAGGTAAGGTGTAGATAATGACTTAAGAGAATACATGTGACATATGCATTATATGTGGAGAGTGGAGCTAAAAAAGATGTTTGAATTCCTTCATTTACAGTTGAGGGGACTGAAGCCTAAATGTAGTGTTATAACCAGAGTCAGATATTCCCAGCCTCCAATATATGACTTCAAATGTTGGTAAGTCTACACAAAAACATAATATGTAAGTGTCTGAATTAGTAGGCAGTATTTGTGAAATATATTATGACTGTTCTCTACTCATGGATGGTCTTGAAACTAGAAAAAGGAGAGAGTAACTCTAGAAGTGTGCCAAACGAGGTTAGGAGAGAGATCACTGATAAGCCAGGACGGCCTGGCTTTAGGCATTGGGTTTGGGACCATTAAAAATTCTGTTGGGAGGTTTCAGTGAGCCACATGTATGCAAAATTTAGCAATAGAAAATGGCTTAAATGAGAAGCTGGGAAAAGCAGCACACGTTACATAAAAAAGTTCAAATTACCAAGGGAGAGAGGACAAGAAAAATATCACCTGCAGAAAGAGTTTACCATCTCCAACAAATTAGGCTCTTTTCCCAGAAAGTTGGAATTAGTACTGATTTCTGCCTCAATATCCATCTGTTTCTCATGCACAGAAAAAAATATAAATATGAAAACTATGGGCAATGTTTTTATGCTATTAAGCAAGTTAAAAAATCTGCATTGGCAAGCATGGAAATTGAAGACTTAGTGGAAGAAAATGATAAAGATGCACAAGAAACAGAATGAAGAGGAGGATGAGAAAGAGAGAGAGAGAGAGAAATAATTGTGGTTTAGCATTACAGTACATATGAGAGAGAATAGATAGTTGTTAAGAACATAAGTTTAGAATTTAGAAAGAACTTGGTTGAAATCTCAGACATCATCACTGACTCATTTTGAGATCTTAAATTAAATAATGTTAACTAGCACCAGTCATATTGTCTTAGTATTCTAAATAATAGATATATTACAATGAAACTGCATAGGTCATGTACAAGTTTCATTATATCTCTGGCATACAGTAAGCACCAAGTAAATGTTAAAATAAGACAAAACAAAGGTGAAAGGCCAGACTCATGAGCATTTAGACCAAGTTAGATCTGCTTAATCAACAAGAGGTGTGTGTGTGGTTGGGGGGAAGATGGTGATGGGGAGGAAAATAGTCAAGAGCAATGAATAGCTTGAGAGGAAGTTTTTGTTTTTTTTTAAGAGACAGCTGGAGAAATAATAGAGCAAAATTTTAATTTATTCATAGTTTTCTAAGAATAACCTTTTATTCTGTTTTTCTAAGTTAAATAAATAAACTATTCCTTAATTTTATAAAACTATGACCATCATTTATCAAAATCACTTATCTTAACATTCAATAGAATTATTCCACTGCCATTCTGTGTTTCTCTGTTCACAAGTCACCAAATACTCTACCCACACCACAATACTTGGTAATTTGGTCATTTTATTCCCTATTATTCAACTGAATAAGAAAGAAGCCTCAATTCATATTTCATTTCCTAACTCCTTGCTGAGTAAAATAAAAAAGAAAATAATAATGGTTTATCACCACTGTACATGAGCAGTTATGAACAGATTAGACTTAACTGCCCATATATTCTTATTTATCCATCTTTCACGGCCAGCCCTATTTGAAGATTAAAATAGCAGAAAACTGCAGTAACAAAAATAACACCTAACTTGGATACCATAACTGAATTTGAGATTGTAGATATTATAGTCCCCTTTGGGGCAACTAAGTTTGTGTGTGCATGTGTGCTCATGCGCACACACATACAGACACCTGTTTATAAGTTTTTAAGAGAAGTGACTTGGTTGTAAAAAAGAGATGCTGGCAGAAGAAACCACCTACTAAGCTCCAAGAAAATTTCTACAGGTTGTTCATATAACTTACATTGAAAGGTACTCCTTAAAAAAAAAAAAAAGAAAGAAAAAGAAGGTACTCCTTTAGAATCAGGAACTTACTAGCAATTAGTAAGTGTTGGGAGCTACCCCACCTCTGAGTAACTCTTCCCACATTTTGAACAACATAGATATTTGTTTTGGGGGAATGTATTCAAAGATAACCCTTCTATACATGATTTACCTGGATCTCTTTTATAGAGGTATTGGAAAAACTCATAGCAATATTCTAACTCATAAAGTACATTATAAGAAAGCATACAACTTCAAGCTACAAAATGGCTTTGTTAAATATAAATCTCATTTAATAGCTAATGGCATCTAAGAGGTAACAGAAAGGCAAAAGTGGGTCAACATGTTCAGGGACTGAGGGGGTGTTCAGGAGCTACTTTCCCCACAGCACAGCAGCATAGACCCCATGTCATTGCTTCATCAGTCCCATGTAGAAGAAATTCATCATGTCACATTTCAAGGCTCCATACAAAGAAAGTGGCCTTTGGAGTTGTGACCCTAAGCAATTTGATCAAAACATAATTCTCTCATTTACCAAATGGGAGTAATGAAGATATACTAGTTTATTGTGAAGAATGAAGTAAACTGTATTTTTAAAGTCCTTTGAAATCTATCTGGCACATAGTGGGTATTAATTACATTTTTACCCCTTTGTCTTCCATCCTTATTTAAAAGTCATAGTTTAATATAGCTGGAACCTAAATAGTTAAAGAACCATTTTGAAAACCATTTATTGTGTTAATTCTTCAATTATCCCTGAAAGCATACAACACAGACTAAACATATTATCCAATATCATGAATATCTGAAAATTTCATTCTAAGTACAAATTGTAATTGTAATGTCATCCAAAATATAATTAAGTTTTTTTTAATATTATATTTCATCAAAAAAAAAATCTAAGGACAAATATCCATGCTAAAACTTAATGTTTGGCTAGACACATATATTATTGCTCTACTATAAACTATTATTTTAAATCAAAACTTTGGTTTAACATTAGCTACCACTGCTTCACTGGAATTTTCAGATCACAATATCATATGTCTTTTAGGAAGTGTGACTATGTTTTCTATCTAAATTATAGATCACAGAGTAACACTTTTCATGGTACTTGTTCTATGTGGGTTGATTCTGACTTACACATTGCCCAAATCCCTACAACATCCATGCAATTGAGATATGGAACATCTAAACTGAGCATCTAAACTAAGTTCCAAGATTTTCATGAGTAAGAATATCTCTCTCTTTCCAGATATCCTTGAAAGCTTATGACTCTTTTCTGATTATGATCTAATTTTCTTGATTCTTTTTTTCTTACTGAGTTTTAGTGAATACTTCCATCATATCACATTATAAAAAAATGCAATTAGCTTCTCTAAGTGTGGAATGGGGCTTGACAGCTTGTAGACATCACTACAGGGTGATTAAATAAGAACACAGACTTTTGTTGAGGATGTGAAGATTGTATATGGATATCTTTATCATCATAACACTGAAATTTAACCTGTGATTATTTACTGGAAGCTATTAGACTATTTCATCAATGTGCCTGATAATGATGAAAATACAATAAGGTCTGTCCTGGAAAAGTCCAGCCACTGTTAATAGAATGAGAATAGTTTGTGTGACATTGATGTAACTTGGCAGCCAAAAAGAGTAGACTGGAATGCACATGCATGAAAAATGACAACTTCACTGTACTAGTCAGTGGGGATGGTAGATGCCATTGAGTGAGCATGTGTACTGTGTGGCCATTGCATTCAAAATGACTAGGCCAGTAGAACAATACATCTGTATCAAATTTTGCATTAAGATTAAATATTTATCCATGGAAATTATTTCAATAATTTAGAAGGCTGTAACTATGGGCAATTGATGATTGGCAGCTTCATCACAACAATGTGTCCACTCATGCATCATGTCTCATACAGAGCTTTTGGCAAAAGATCAAATCATGTAGGTAATTCAGCCCTCCTACAGCCCAGATTTGGCACCCTGTGACTTTTGGCTTTACCCCAAACTAAAATCACCTGTTAAAGGGAGGAGATTTCAGACAATTGATGAGAATCAGGAAAATACAACAGGGCAACTGATGGTGACTGGGAGAACTGTGTGAGGTCCCAAGGTGGCTACTCTGAGGGGGACTGAGGAATCATTACAGTATGTACCATGTTTCTTGCATCTTGTATCTTCTTCACTAAATGTCTTTATTTTTTATATTGCATGGCTAGATACCTTCTGGACAGACCTTGTAGATATAGTTCATGCATGATTTTATTTTAGCATCTGTCTTTTATAACTGAGCATATAAATGCATTAGGAGAATTTGAAGAGATATATGTAAATATACAATATTTAAACAGATACTGATCAGAATCAATTTAGATAGCTTATTTAAAAATATGAATTATTTAAAAATGACTTTATCCTTAAAATTCCATATTCTGTAAAGATAGAAACATTTTATAAGTTGTTTCACAAACCATCTGAAACATAATAATGATTTTCAAAGCAAGTGCAAATATGAATGAGAATCGTCGTCGTCGGCAGCCGTCCGTCTCGAGAGACGATGGTGTAGCTTCTTAAGAGTCTATCTGCACCGCCGAGAATGGCTGTGCAGTCCGACTCGGGAGTGACACGGTATCTGTCTCCTCCCGTGTTGAATCGACATCTTGCGATGACGCTGGAGTGTCCTCTCCAGTGAAGCTGAAGCTACAGAGCCTGGGCAGGGTGATATGGAGGGTCTGCTGTTGCCCATGCAGCAGACCCCCCCTCTCTTCGCAGCTGAAGGGTCCAAGGGAAAGACGGAGTCCATACAGCTTGGCTTCAGGTGCGCCGCAGGAGTTGCCGGTGTTGACTACAACGTCAAACCGCCTTAGGGACTCCGGCTCCGGATTTTCTGTCGGGGTTTACTCCCTTAGCCTTTCCCCTGAAGAGTTATGCCGCAAGGCAGCGGAGGTTTTTTGGAGTCAGAGTTTTCCTTCTCTGATGTGCCCTGACTGGAAGATCGAACCAGCGACACTTAGCTCGCAGGCCGACGCTCAATCCACTGAGCCAAACCAGCCAGGATGAATGAGAATATAATGATGATAATAATAGAGTTGAGGGAAGGTAGTAGTGTCTGAGTATAGTTGTAGCATAATGGGGTAAATTAGAATAGTGCTGTGCATAAAAATAAATTTTTGAAGATTAAGGTGGTTAAAACAAAAAAGAACAGAAGACCCAATGGGTGCCATCATTTTTATTGTCCATAATTATCTTTGTTATTATATGCACAATCAAATTCTAGCCTGAAACCTGATTTATTTTTAGGTTTAGATTATTTGATCCCAATGAAGGCAGAAGCAAAATTAAATTTATGATTAAATTATAAAATCAGCCCTGGCTGCTGTGGCTCAGTGGATTGAGCGTCGGCCTGCGAGCCAAGTGTCACTGGTATGATTCCCAGTCAGGGCACATGATTAGGTTGCACCTCTGGTCCCCAGTTAGGAGCACAAGTGAGAGGCAACCACACAGTGATGTTTCTCTCCCTCTCTTTCTCCTTTCTCCTCTCTCTAAAGATAAATAACCAAACAAACAAACAAACAAATTATTTTTAAAAATTAAATTAAAAATCAGAGTGAAGATAAAACAAGAATAAGACTCGGGAATTGCAATAACAAAGGAAATGGTCACCTGCTTTGGCCCAATCCAAATCTGGTCTATGAAATGCAGTGATGGTATTGATATCTTGTCAGTGTCATTTTAAGTTAAACCGATTCAGGCTTAGACATTCTTAAAACAAGAAGCATGACCTTTGATCCTACTCTCACCCAACCACATAGTCTTGGATGAGCCACTTTATTTCTGCAGGCTCCAGTTTCTGCAAGAGACTCAATCACTTTAAAACACTTTAGGCTCTAGTGACTAAGAATTTATTCTCTTCTGTGTTGTTAGGGATTTTCCATTACAAGATCAGCACCACCTATTGAGAGCACACTGAAATGCACATTCTGAATTTTTGATGAAACTGACATAGAAGCCTAACCAGGGAGAAAAAATTCCCAGCTAAAGAGTTTGTCCTCCAGTAATGCAAATCCAAATACATTTTCAGACCTTTAATTTTTGCCCTTTGGAAAAAAATAAGTTTGTTCTAAATACATAAAAGAAAATGTTTCTGTTAAGTAATTCCAAAATTCAGAGGAAATCATCATTGCTTGGTACTTCAATTAACAGTAATCACTAGTTATCTATAAGAAATAATGTCATCAACATAAGCACGACGGTTATGTGGGGGAATTCATAAGCGATTGCAGACATTTTCAGAAAGAGACACTAAATGCAGAATCCTACATTTACAATCCCCTCATTTGCTTTCTGCCTAGAGAAACACTCTTTTCTTCCCTTCCTGAATGAATGAGACTGAAAAACTAACATGCTTTCATGTCCCAGTTCTGCTTCTGTCACTTGTACTTATTTTTCAGCTCCCACCTTGCATGTAATTTATAATTTATGCAAGTAGTTACCTTCCTCACGGATATATCACAAAGATAAATGAGTATTGTTTTTAAAGTTACATTTTCATTATTTTCTTTCTGCATGAGGAAAGGTTGAACTTTGTATCTATGAAACATCTATAAATGTTGCATTTAGGAAAGGAAGGATTTTGTGCAATTCAAAAATTTTTATCAACTGATGGATTACAATATCCCAAAGATAATTAGAATATTCCATCTTTATCCCTTTTGAGAAAAATAGAAGTATATATGTTAAAATGGAGTTTATTTATGCAAGTTATGTAATTGATTGTGTGTGTGTGTGTGTGTGTGTGTGTGTGTAAAGTTGCACAAAGCTCCAAAAGAGTAACCCACCATTTTAAGAAATTAAATGCTAAAATAATTCCCTCACAGTATTGTGTGACTTGGAGCTGTTCTAAACAAACAAACAAAAAATACTAACCAAAATTTTTTAAAAAACTGGACATGCTTATTTATTTTCTCAATTATTCATTAACCCATTCACCCAATAAATGTTTATTCTGTGACTATGTTACGGTTCCTTTGTTGTTGTTCAGGTGTTCCATTTCCTAAGTCACTTAAAATTTTTATCACGATGTTTATTTCCTGTTTTCTGGTTGAATCCTGCATTAAATCTTTACTATTCAAAACACATGCGGTTCTTTATAAGAGTAGGAATGAAGCTTTTACTTTAATTCTCTCTGCCACATTTTATATGAAAGAAAATGTTCAAAACATTCTGTCATTATATTTATTTGTAAACAAAGGCCCTAATTTTTAGCTGAATACATTGCCTTTAAGATGAAATATTCCTTAGCATTTTTCAAAGCTAGTTGTGACCATATGATTAAGAAAGTAAGACAATTTATGAAAAAATTATAAGATACTACCAGGAAGATTCTTCAAAAGGAAAGGGCATACAAAAATATTTATTCTATTTCCTCTTTAGATTATTATTGTATGTCTAAAATTTTAAAATCCATCATGGACTATTGGGAGATTTACTTATAAGAGGAGCAATAAGATATTAGAAGCCTGTTTCTCTGACAATAGCCATTGAGTGTCAACCTTTTTTCTACTTTCCTGTGAGAGTGAAATTAACTTTTGCTTTGCTTAAAGCACTATTTTTGGAGCTTTTGCTTGATTCATAACAAAATGTATGTAATGTAAATTAATACAACCTAATAAAGTATTAGCATGTATTATGGATCTGAATAAAAACATCTGATTATTTTATTTCAATTTTTAGGACTGAGAGCATAGGGCTTAATCCACTACTATATCCATGCCTAAGACAGATGCTTTTCTTGTAATAAAATGCTATACCTAATATTTTGTGATCATTTATTTTGTAGTGATTTTAAGATCAATAGGGTGGGTGGGGTAGGGAAGAGCAATGGGGGAAATAATGGGACAACTGTAATAGAAAAACAATAAAAAACAAACAAACAAAATAGGTATTCATAAAATTGAAACTATAAAGAAACATTAATATTATAATGGGTTAAATAATATGTAATAAAATAAAAACAAAAATTTTACTAATGAAACTTTCCAGACATAAACTCTAACACTTATTTATTTGAGAAAAAAGAAAGAATACCACCGTCCATCTTATTTAGAATCCGGATTTTGCCCAATTGGCATGATTAGAATGATTTTTGTCAATATATTTCCACTTTCAATATTACTTTTAAATGACTCATATATTCATTCAATATATATTTGTTTAGTACCTACTACATATTATGCACAATATTAAGCACTATTTAAATATATAAACAGAACCTATATAGTATATGCCATTATGGAGTTTCAATCTACTATAAGATATTAAACAGGTAAAAACATTTAAATACATTTATCTGCCTTCCTTTAAACATTAGACATGACACTCATCAAGTTATCAAAATCACTTGTTCTATCTGCCCAATGCATCCAGCAATACTAAAATGTAAGGGCAGATTATGTTAGGATTTTTTTTAAGGAACTGTCTCTCTGAAGGAAATAAAAATATCAAATAGGATACCAGATGTTATTACTAATGTACCAATATCATGACATCAATATTATCATGAAAAAGCATGTTTGACCATATACCCAAGGCTATCTCAGTGATGCTGCCATTTGTCTCCTGTCTGCCTTATCTTACACACAAAAGGTACTAAGCCAGCACAGGCAATAGGCCAGTTATAGATGATACAGTTCACATAGATTCTTTCAGAGTTCACTTCATTAGAAGTTAAAAATCTATCCTCATAGAAGAATACTTACTACTTGCAGCTCTGTTCTCAGAGGAGCTAATGAAGTCCTACTGAACTGCTAGAGTGGTAGACGCATTTAATCCTTAAACATGGAACAAGTCTGAGTGCTGAGTGTGCAATTATACAGACATGAGTTTCTAAAGGAAGGTAGAGAAAGAAGATCAGAAGAGAAAGAATGAGACTGTGAGAAAAATGGAGAAAAAGGAAGAAGAGCATCAAGGAAGGAAAAGCAAGAAGAAAGAAAATATCATCTACGTTAGCTGTGTTACATCAGTCCTATTTTAAAATGCAGTGTTCGTCCCCAGTATTCTTCTTTATTAAGTTCCTCTTTAGAAGGAGTTTAGTGAGCATTTAGTACTGCTCTGGTACCTCTCCAAGCTACTGCTATGTCCTCTTCTGCAGGTTGAGTTAGCAATGCTATGCATCAGGTAACCCAACAGCCAACTCCCCCAAATTCCATTTCTTTAGTGCACCTGATATCACCTAAGAGTTATTTTAAAAGTAGTAAAAGTGATGCTACCAGTAGTGTATGGAAAGAACTATGTAATGATGCTTTTTAATATATCTAAATATTGTATTACTTATAGTTAGAATTACTATATAATAATTTGTCAAAACCACAATAATATTGTGGGGAAAAGAGACACTATTAATATATCAAGATAACAGGCTAACCTGATACTATTCCAAGAAGATTAGAAAGCAGTCCCTTATTTAAATGGATTTATGGATCTTTATAACTCAAATGAATCTCTAATGGGTGAATTCTGAGATAAGCCATGTAATGCAGGGTTAAGAAGTACTAAAGGAACCAGCTCTGCCTTAAAATATATCCTGTAGTTCAATTCCTCTAAATTGTTCATAATTCCCATAACTATTTTTGATCCCCTCTGTTCTCATCAACTTATAAACCAGCATTTTCTCACCAGCTTATAAATATGCATCTCATCAAAAACTTCACATTTACATATCAACTCTTTTTTTTTTTCCTCTCTCTGCAATCGTGTGTTGGTTTTAGCTGGAAAGTGTGGAATTTATGGGCCCAGAGGACAGAAGTTAGGTGAGGTGATTGCTGAGCAGAAGTATCTATTTATACATTAGAGACTTGTAATAGAAGCTAGAAAGAAAAGCTGCTTCCTGGATCTGACAGTGTGGGAAGAGAATTAATTAGACAAAGACTGGTGGTGTCCATTAGCTTTGGGCAGAGAGTTACCACAAGCAAAGGTAAAGTGAAAGCACTCTGTGCTCTGAGAGAGGGATTAGAACAGAACACTGATGTTCTAGTGCTGATTTCCCTCTTGGACTGAGTGACAAGAACAGGCTCTCAGCAAATTAATACACAAATTTAAGGATAATACTGACCTTATGCATATGTGAAACTGTCAACCATCTACCAGGACTACTTCCTGTATACAGGTAGCACAGTGTCTGAAATCCCATTATTAGAACCAATTCATTTAGAACAAGTATTAACTCTTCCTGGGGTCCTTTTATCCTCCCTTAATATATCATTCCCAAGAAGGATAGCATAATTTTCTCCAAGCTCTGTACTGATGAATATCAACATGCATATGGGCTTACACTCAAAGAGAAGCAGAGGGTATCATTAAAAATAGAAAAATGAAGCAGGAAAATGTCATCTATCAAAACGAATTGCACTTCAGTGCCAATAGATCACTCCTACTAGATGAAATTTATTTTCTCCCTGAGTTAACCGAAATCTTATTTTAATTAGAACTATGCAGACTCATTTTAACAGTAATATATCTGTCTTACAAAATACTTCTAGTCCTCAAAAAAGTCAGCACTGACTCTTTGCAAAAATTGCAATTCAAGGAAAGAAGCAGTTTAATCCAACTTTTCTTTAATTGAAGCATTGCAAAGAATTGAAAACAGAGAAAAAGGAAGCGATTGAAGTCTACATCACTGGAGTGTAGCTGTAGGCAGTTGTGTGGAGGAGAAAACCCTGAAGAAATAGATTGGGCCTGCACCTAACATCCTCTTCCCTCTTTTGGAACTGTGAGATGATTACCTAGCCTGTTTGAGCCTTAGTTCTTTTATTTTTTCAGCCACAAAAAGAGGACATTATACTTCCCTGCAATGTTATAATGGAATTGAAAATGACTATGTACATAAATCATCAAAACAGTTCTCAAATGATAGCAGTATTTAGTGAATGTTGATTGCTATAACATTACCATTCTACTACAGAGCAAGAGAGCAAGTAAGTTCTAACACAATTGATAATAAGAGAGTGGCCAATTGAGAAACACAAGCATCATCTAAGTTTGGAAAGGTAGTTCAAGTATTAGTAAAAGAGGTTGGGTAGAGATTTAATAAATATTTTCAGATCATGTAGGCAAACTACACATTTAGTTGCCTGTTATTAGAGCAAAATGCTGACAATCTGATATAAGATAATTCTAGTTATTACTTAATTCTCCTTGTCTACCATAAAGAAACATAAAAATATAGACATAAGTCAAGTGTTCTGACATTTTTTTAGTGCCGTGGAAACTTTAATGTGTACATGAAATACCTGGGTTTCTTCTTGAATTTCAGATTCGAAATCATTAGATTGGGGATAGAGCCTAAGATCCTGCTTTTTTAACATTTCCCAGTTTGTGCCAATGTAGGGTTGTAGATTTAGTACATAAAGATACACATATCCCAGTTAAATCTGAATTTGAGATCAGTAACAAATGAGTAGTTCTTTCTATATGTATGTTCCAAATAGTTCATGACCATACTTACACCAAAACAAATGTCATCTTTTATCTGAAATTAAAATTTCACCAGATGTCCTATATTTTATCTAGCATCCCTATGTGAATGCTGCTGGTCAGCAGACACTCCATTGAGTAAAAAGACTTTTGGTCTTAAGATTCATGTCACTATATGCCTATACTGATATAGAATATCAGCATATTATTTAACTATTTAGAACAATCAGACCATTAACACTTCCTTTGTAATCACATAGGTTTGTGGCTTCTGGAACAAAAAGTTTAACAGGATCTGAACTGGTAACTGTCATGACATAGAGGATTTAAACTGCAATACAGGATTAGGTGAAACAAAGGATTTGAGACTAGTTCCTCTTCTCTCTGTTGAACTGTCTCTCTTGAATTAAAGTGAGAGCCAAGTATCTAGTGAGGCCACAGGTGTAGGAGAACTCAATAATGAGCTCATTAAGGTAGAAGTCCTATTTCTGGAATACATTTCTTTCCAATTAAAAGCTAGCAAACACATCAGAAAATGCAGGTTGAGATATAGTTTATCTCATATATCAAATCTTTTTAAATGAGCTTTAATCTGTATGAGGAAAATGGAGGATGAAAGTAGTAACAAGAGGACTTCTCACCTGCCCCCTCCAAAATAAAAACTAACATAAAAAAGTGTATATCTTATATGTTGTTTGAGGATGCTATTTTTAGTGTATGTGTCTGTATTTCAACATCTGTGTTAAGAAAATTCAAATCTGTCAAACATATTTATATTTTCAGTAGAGACATTACTGTAAATGACAGCCCATCACGGACTCTGGGTAGTGAATTGAAAGGTTGGATATCGTAACAGATACAAGATTCAGTAGTTCAATAAAAACGCTGATATAAATGATTTAAATTCTCTCTGAACCACAGAGTTGCTAGGTGGATGATTAACATAACTAAATAAGTTGAAATTTAATAATATCCTTATACTATTTTCATAATGAAGAGTGAGGAATGGATTACAATGAACATGTGTAATGATTTAGCACAGTGGTGCAAAATAAAAGTTCCATTATGTGTTTGTGAACTTTGCAGATGCAATAATTCAATGAAATTGAATGAGAGAGGGAGCATGTGGATAAGAATTAAGATGGGGGTAGTGCAAGGGACAGCAAAGGACAGAGAAAAAACAGACAGTGGGAGCCACACTAGTATTAGCTGTTTTTAAACTGACATCATGTTATGTTTTCCACAGAATACTTATCAATTTTAGGTAAATACTTCCTAACAACCCTTAGACATAAAAAAACCATTAAGAAAATTGTTTCTGAGAATTTTTCTCCTTTGAATAAATTGTCTTTGACAGATACAGCAAGATCCAGTTATAAAGCATTCCTTTCATTTTCTTCTTTTAACTGAAACATTAGAGGACCTATTTTTAATGGGTACAAAGTATGTTTACTGTAGGGAGGGGAGGGTCCTATTTATTTTTGCCCTGTTTGTGGAGATATAACATAACAAAAATAATACATAATTATTCTAAGAGTAGATTACATAATAAGATGGTAAAGAATATAATTGGAATTTTCTTTCAATTTTAAACTTTGCCACCATATTAATCATAAGTATGAAAGCCATTAATCTTGGTTTGTTTTTTTTAAGGACATGAGCAAAGGTAAAAGTGGCTACATTGATTATATGAAATTTTCATTTACAAATGCCAAAATTACAAGTCACATAGTTTAATTTATTCTGATACATTTTTATTTTAGTATACATGCATAATTTGAAAATTGTAGTTTTACAGCAGCATGGGATTGAATCTGTATCTGCTAGGTTCTCAAGAACAACATTCAGTTACTTCTTTCACAGAAACTATGTTTGACAACTAAACAACAGGCTATCATATCACTATCACTTTATAAAAGAACTATTCCTAAGATAGTTTTATATATTCCGCCAGGCCTCTGAGAACTTTATTTTGTAATTGCAGAAAATATATTTCAGTTACGTTTTAACCAACCAGTACCCATGTCTAGATTCTGGGCTGAAATGTTTGAAGAAGAAAAAATGAATAGGCCACAAAGTTTCAGGTGAATGTGCCTTGACAAAGTGTATGGTGCAAAACTGAATACAGTAACAACAAACAAAAGTTTGTTTTTTAGTCATTTTTAAATGAATTTTCGAGAAAAATATTTTATTGCACTCTCCTTATAAAATACTCATTGCAAAGATTTGTGTGACTATTTTAGCAACTGCATGATGAGGCTAAGTATGTATTACATGAAGTGTCTGACACAAAGTATGTACCCAATAAATGCTGGTTATAATTTTAATTTATGTGAACATTCTTGATTCTATGAGAAAAATAAATTACTTGGGTCTTCTCTCAAATATATCTCAGTACCTAGACTGCTGCAAGTATTTTGTCTCATATATAATTACCTAGTAAAAATAAATCACTTCCAATTATATTGCTCTTGGTTGACTCACAAAGTAAATATATTCACAGAAAAAAATAAATAAATATGCAAATGATCACTCACTGGCTACACTGAATATACAAAAGCTTTAGATCTTTCCTTGTAGGTATGAAATCAGGTTATTTGAAGGTGAAAAGACTCATATAGAAGACAAGTAAAAAAAAAAATGTTGAATAGCTTAGTTAGTCCACACACATTCATAATGCAGCCTAGCAACTCTGACACCATAGATGTTAAATGGAATAAAATTCATTTCTGCCATTGTCAACCCAGATCACCATCTGATCTGCAACTTATATTGAAATGACATAGAATGAACTTTCTGCCTCAGCTACTTGACTTTCTACACAAAGGACAATATTTACAGATGTCTGACCTTTGGGTTCTAATATGATAATGCTTCTTTCTCTGAACAGAGATTAACAAAAAATGTGGTCATTTCAAACAAGAATAATTCCAAAATAAGTACAGAAAAGATACTATGTAATTGTTTTCTTAAAAAACAAATTTTAAGTACAGAAAATGTAGTTGTTTTCAGGGGTGTTTCAAAAATTTTAGGTAAATATATCAAAGGCAAGTATTGAAGAACAATAATTCATACATTTTTTAAAGTTTAGCTGTTTAGAAAATATACATTTAAAGATCCTTGTCTTGGAATATACATTAATTTTTGAGCAAAGTTGTCAGCTTTTCCTGTGTTTCCTTTTTCTCATTATTCATTTGTCATCGAGGGCCATGGATCTTTGCCCTTTTTTCCTCTGTTCTTGTTATAATTATTCCACCTTTACCTGCCTATTTAAGAAGTCACTATCTTTTCCAAATTCTTTTCCACATCCTTTAAGATTCCACTACAGGTGGCTCATCTCCACTGAGTTCTTCCATCACCTCTTTCTGAAAGATTTCAAAATTAATGACAACAACAGAGAAGGGAAAGACCAGTTTCTCTTATTTTATTGAACAACTTGTAATTGATAGGCTTTTATATGGATGATTAGACCACAACTTAATACATTAAAAGAATTTCTATTCTGTGAAAATTGACATTTGAAATAGAATTTCTTTACTTTTAAGTAATAGCTTTATTGAAATATAATTAACATATCATACAATTCACTCCTTTAAAGGGTTTTCAGTGATTATTAGTAGATTCACAGAGATGTGTAGCCATCACCAGTATCTAATTATAGAACATCTAATCACCTTAGAAAACAACTTCAAACCCGTTAGTAGTCACTTCCGACTCCCCTCTCCCCACAGCCCCTGGCAACCACTTGTCTCCTTCTGCTGTCTGTAAGGGTTTACCTGTTCTGGACAATTCATACCAGTGGGATCATATAATACATCCTTTCTTTTTTGAAGTGATTCATTATATTTTTATCTTACAGAATTACTTTTTTCAGTGCCACTAATTGATTTTGATTGTCCCACCATTTAAAGCTATAATTTTAATGTCTGTCTCTACTATAAGAGACTTGCATTTATTGGGGTGTTGGTGCAGTTTCTCTACTTCTGTTGTTTTCTCTTTCGATCACTATCTTATTTGTTCAGATGTATTGTGCCTTAGAATCAAACAGCTTTGCCTCACCCATACAGGGCACTTGTTTTAATTTTTATTTAGGACCAAAGATAAAACTCAAAAGACAACCATCAAAAGGTTCACTTTGATCATCAGCTTCATTAGAAGCTTCCAGGTGACCCCTTCCAGAGGCCAGCACCTCCCTAGGCCTGTGACTCTGCCACATCACCCTTTGCTCTTGAACAGACTACCTTGGGCCTTCTGTCCCTCTGTCTTCTCACCCTCACAAGCAGCACCTGACACCTTAATTCCATACATTTCTGCTCCTGCACTGCCTAGGTAACTGTCCCCCAGGACATCTTGACATCTCTGCTTGCGTAAAACCCAAGCCTAGTTATTGCTGACCTGTATGTGGTTCTACATCAACCTGACTCTCAGTAGCTGTCTATCACATCAGACCTTTAATATAGGACTTCTGCCCTTCACACTGCTTATTGACCACTTTTGCTTGCCCTGGTTTTGTCTAGAATTTAATCATTTAAGTGAAAATCTGCTTTTATTTAAATACCACATTTTATGTACATTCATCACCAAAATTCATTTTTTATATTTTATTATGATATATCATCCCAAATTTCTGCCCTAATTATCACCATTTTCCCAGCTGACTTCCTGTGAGCATTTAGTTGTCCAGTTAATTTTAATGTGTTATTTCACTTAATTAACTAGACTCTGAGTGTGATTTATATTCCAGTAATTTGATTTCCAAGTTTCATGTTATATATCTATATTATATCTATATATTTCACATTTACCTTGTTTTATTTCTGATTTTATTTAAACTTTTCCAGCAGACTAATTTAATAATTTTTTCTAGTATTTTTCAAACTTTTATTCTTCCTAAAGCTTTTTCTCAAATGTTATTTAATTTCAATCCTAACGTTTAATATTTTAGAATAATCATTTTGGTATTTTAGCATAAATATTTCAGATGACAGTATTTATCATTGTCTAACTTTAAAAAATAGATCCTTCTAAATTCATCACAATTTTATTGGACCACCTACTATGTCCCAGGTAATTTGTCAGGTGCAGGGGATATAAATATAAGTTGTAAGTTAACATTACACTCAAGTAGCTGGTTTTGCATTTAAGCAACTAAACAGATTTCAATATACCCTTATGAGTTAAAAATAGAGATATGTGCAATATAGTCATTTCCTACTGATTCCACAATAAATGATAAGTTTTAAATGTTAGAAACAGTATCAATTTATTACCTTCAGCTTTGTAGGTCTGCAGTCCAGTCCAGATCTCACTAAGCCAGATCAAGGTGTCACAAAATGTTCCTTCCTGTAGTTGCCATGGGGAAATCATTTCCTTGCTTACTTATTCAGGAAGAATTAGCAGAATGTAGCTCCAGGTGGTTGTAGGACTGAGACTCCAATTCCTCGTTAGCTGTCAGCTGGGGGCTGGTCAGTCTCTATAGTTTTGCACACGGCCCACTACTTCTCAGAGTTAGCAATCGAGCATCAGATTCTTTTCATACTGCAATCTCTCTAACCATCTTTCTGTAGCCATAGTTCTCTCATATGGAAAAGTTCTCCATATTAAAGTCCCTTGATGAGATTGTGCTCATTTTCATAATCCAGTATAATTTCCTCATCTCAAGTCTATAACTGTAAAGTCTATTTTGTGATGTAAGATAACATATTCACAGGTTCCAGTGATTAGGAGGTAGACATCGTTGGGTGGGGATGTTATTCTGTCCACCACACACAGAATGCTGTAGGAACACAGCAAATTGTTTAATGTGATGTGAAGAAGTAAACTCGTGATAGAATATTGTAAGATACTTGAGGGAAGAAATCAGGCCTCCCTTGTTTCCTGCTGTATCTTTGCCGTAGTACTCCATATTATTCTAAGTCCATAAATTCACATGAATTTTTAAATTACCCTTTGAAGAAAAAAAAGTCATTATTTTCTTCCCTTCACCACACTTGGTGGATAATTCGGTTTAATAACCAAGATAAAAATTTAGGAGTTAGACTCCTGCCTTCCTCATGGGAAAAGGGGATAAAAGAAATTCTTCTTTTAAGATGTTGTTGAAAAGAAAAGAAGAGAGAGGGGAAAAAAAGAAGAAATGATTTAATGTACATAAAAGGCTTCATACAGTACCTGACATATAAATAGAAATCCCAATAAAAATTATTAACGATAAGGATAATAGGTAACTTATTGTCACTTATGAACTTATGATATTAAAAGTATATACTTGACAGCATGGATGGACCTGGATATTATTAGGCTAAACAAAATAAGTCAGTCAGAGAAAGATAAATACCATATGATCTCACTTATTTGTGGAATCTACTAAACAAAATAAACTGATGAACAAAATAGGGTCAGAGGCATGGGTACATGGAAGAGACTGACTGCTGTCAAAGGGGAGGGGGAAAGGGGGATTGGAAGAAATTAGCCAAATAACATATAATATCTGCATATATGCAGAGCCCATGGACACAAATGACAATGGTGAAGGCCAAGGTGGGTGGCGGGGACGGGTTGGAGGGAGGTATAGGTGGGGGAAATGGGGCACATCCGTAATAGTCTCAATAAAAAAAAGAAAGAAAAAGTGAAAAAAAAAAAAAAGAATATATGAGATTCTGAATCCAAACAATTTATACTTCTAAAGAACATTCAAGCTTCTGTTGTGAGGTGCTCATATGCAATAATTAACCAAACACCCATTATATTGAAGGATTTGTATACCTCTCTAGCTTCAGCACTTTTAAAGGAAGGGAAGGCATTCTGTGTTTCTGAGTGATCTTGAAAGACAAACATGGTCCATTGTGAAGTTTTAACTCACTAAGGACAGATGGAGGAAAGGCCAAAGACATGTAACCCCTGATCACAGTTTCCGTAGAGAGAAAAATAACCAGAAAATGGTCTATGTTTTGGAAATATTCAGATATTTTAATACCATAATATAATGGGCCAAATGTTTATATAACATCTTATCCTTTTACTAGAATAATAAATGCTTGTTATACTCTGTGAGAACTGTTAACTCCCTGATTCCTGCTTGACAGGTAGAACGGTTAATGACTGTCTTTACATTATTCAACAGAGGATTAGTTACCTGCTGCACAAACTCACAGAACTGTGCACTCAGCATTGTAAGTTAAAAAGTAATTTGAAGATGTATAGCTTATACATCAATTTTTGGAGGGATGACTATCTCATGTAAGTCTAACAAGTCAAATGCAGCCCAGACCGCATTTGAAATACATCCATAGACATGCCTCTATTTACTTTATGTAATTTACCTCTTCTTTATGAATAAGAAAAAGAATAGATTTTTAAAAGAATTTTTTAAAAGCTTACTATATTATTCGCTTCAAGTTGGTGAGTTCACAAAAGGAAAAAAATCTAACTAGAGGCGTTAAGCAATATTGCTGATTAAACTGATGCAGAGAGGCATTCTTCCTACAAAAAAAAAGAAAAGAAAAAGAAAATGGTGAATAAAATGTAGCAGTTAATAAAAACAAATATCTCACTCTACGATTTTTGCAATTCTGCTCTAAGACTAAAGTTATCTCAACATACAAACTTTTAAAAATCTAGTAGTAATGCTTTACACTATTAAGCAGTTACCATTTAAAACAGTGTCTCAAATGAAGTTGATATGTGATAAAGCATAGGTGAAAAATGAGAAAAAATTTCTAATAATGTTTGGGTCTCTAGTTTTTTCTAAGGTTGTTCATATTCCTGTCTTTGGATTACCTAGGATAAGCATGTATTTATAATAGATTTCCATTTAATTAAACTTTTTCAAGATCATTTCTCACCAATTACATCTAAGAGTTGAAACTAATACAAATGAACATGTGTAATGTGAAGTAAAATGCATATCATTTTTAATACAGTAACAAGACAACATTTTTCTCCATCTTGCTTTTATAATTGATTAAAAATAGTACTATTGTTATTTTATTAGAAAATTTGTTGAAAATATGGCACTGAAATTTTGAATTGGGAAAAAATTACCAAATAGATCTGAAAGCTGTGTATGATTTGTAAATTTTCTCACAAAATGTCTTTCACTGTACCAATCTTATGTAAACTATATGCTCATCGTTGGTCTGGAGCTAAGGATACATGTGACATGTTACAAAATAGTTAATGAGTTTGAAATAATTAAAATTTTTATAGAAGAAAATAACATCGAACCACTTTCTTAAGTATTAAACTCTGAGCTGGTTCAAAGTGAGCCTTAGGAAAGCTATATGAATTATTTCAGAACAAAAAAACTGTATTAGTGTTGTTTGAAGGTTTAAGACAGAAGATGGCTTTTCAGATATCATATTCCTGTCAAAAAAAAAGTAGGATTATTTACAGTTTATCCTTAGAGTAGGCTGCTATTCTAACTAATGTGCCCAAAATTCCAGTCATTTGTATAACTACCATTATTTTTGTCATACTACCTGTCACATTGTCCTATTATTTAGTTCCTATATTTGCCTCAACTCTATTTATATAGAGTTTATTTGTATTAGTTTTAAAAGGATATAGTATATTAATATAAAAATCATTGATTTGGAGATATGTAGTGTGTATTTTACTATGTATGTTTTATAAGATTACATATTTTATTATTTAAAACTCAGTTATTTACATTAAAAATTCCCAGTATTGAAATACCAAAAATCACCTCATGTTTAACCATTGGTATATGTACACTTCATAAAACCCAGTAATACTAGAATTTAATGCACATAAAAACATAAAAGATCTGGAGAATATACGATGTTAAGATTATGTAGCAATATATATTTGGTAGATTTTGTGAGCATAGTTGTTGAGCTCCAGAAGTATAACCTGGAAAGGACATCATTAAAAATTGATGGGGAGGCTCTGACTGAATAGCATAGTTGGTTAGAGCATCATTTCAACATACCAAGCTTGTGGGTTTGATCCCCAGTTGGGGCACATAACAAGAATCAACCAATAAATGCATAAATGAGTGGAACAACAAATTGACATTTTTCTCTCTTTCTATGTCTCTCTGTCTCTCTCCCTCTCTCTTTCCCATCTTCTTTCTCTCTCAAATCAATCAATAAATTATTTTTTTTAAAGACTAGATGATGAGAGTACTGGTGATAGAATTAGTAATAGAAACTACTGAGATTTTATGACATGGTTATAGTACACATCTCATCTTGTAAACCATATATCTGAAAAGGGACTAACATCTAAAATACATAAAGAATACATACAACTCAAAAACAAAAAAATCCAATTACAAAATGGACAGGGGGACTGAATAGACTTTTTTTTTTTTTTCTTTTCTTTTTTTTAAAGAAGACACACAAATGGCTAACAGGTACATGAAAACATTCTCAAGACCACTAATCATCAGGAAAATGAAAATTTAACCAAAATGGATATCACTTGGTACATGTTACGGTGACTTTTATCAGAAAGACAAGAAATAATAAACATTGGTGAGGATGTGGAGATATATCTACAGTCCCAAGTTTATTATAGTATTATTTACAATAGCCAAGTTACAGAAACAACCTAATGGTTTGTCAGTGGATGAATAAATAAAGAAGATGTAGGAAACAAGGAACAGGCTGACGGTGACCAGAGGGGAGAGGGGAGAGGGGAGAGGGATGACGAGGGAAAGAAGAGGGTCTTGTCAAGGAACTAGTATAAATGACCCATGGACATGGACAACAAGGTGGGGATTGACTGTAGGAGCAAGGGGTGGGCAGTGGAGAACAATGGATGAAAAATTGAGACAACTGTAATAGAACAATAATTTTTAAAAGATTTTAAAAATATGTATTAAATATATACAATGGACTTTTATTCAGCCATGAGAAAGAAGGGAATCCTGCCTTTTGTGACAACATAGATGCGTCTTAAAGGGCTTTATGCTAGGCAAAATGAGTCAGAGAAAGACTATATGACATCATGTATGTGTGGAATATAAAAAAGACAAACTCAGACAAACAGAGAGGAGAGTAGTGATTACTAGGGGTTGGGATGTGGGGGAAATGGTGAAGGAGTCAGAAGGTACAAGCTTTTAGTTATAATATGGGTAAATTCAGGTTATGTGCTATAAAGCAATGTGACTGTAGTTAACAATACTGTATTGTATATTTGTAAGTTTCTAAGAGACTGGATTTTAAATGTTCTCAGCACACACTCACACAAAAGATAACAATATGAGGTGATGAATGTGTTAACTAGAAAAAAAAGTAATGATTTGAGGTAACAGATGTGTTAACACACCTTATGTGGTAATTCACAATATACACCTATATCAAATCATTACATTGTATACCTTAAAGTTACTCAATGTTATATGTCAATGATATCTCAATAAATTTGGGGGGGGGAATACAGCTCTTTGTGGTGAAATAGTATAATTACAACACAGTTACACTGGTACTGAAAATTAATATGCCTGTGCTAAATGAGAAATGTATCAAGATATATCTAGACAAATATTTCCATATCACAGAATTCTTATGAAGTCAAAATTGTTACTAAATTAAAACTGTAAATTTATTCCATTTAGTGAATGTGTCATTTGCAGTGAGAGCCTTTTCCCCTTAATTTTACGCCACGTTCAAGCCGTATCTCCAAAAGAAAAATATATTTCAGCCTTCTTCTTTGATTTACAGATATGACAATCTCCTTCCCATCTCAATTCTTTGCAGTTGCTCTTTCTGTGTTAAACATTCTCAGAAAGTCTTCATACATTTGCCTCCTTTGTATCCTTTCTTTTCACTTCAAATGACCCTTTGTCACAGGCTGTCCTTTATACTCTATCTAGAAACATCACATCTTTTGCTGATGGTCACTCTGAATTAAAGCACCACCCATTATTAGCTCAATGCCTTGGTTCATTTTCTTCTCAGCAGTTAGCATTTGTTTATTGTCTTCTTCCCTCCAAGAGATTGTAAGCACAATGAGAAAAGGGATCTTGTCTTTTTCACTCAGTACTGCCTGGTGCAGCAACAGAGCTCTCTGTCTATAATTACTGTTGCATGAATTAAATGAACCAATTTATAGACCCTAAAAAGTTCATGAGGTTAATGTTCACCTTCTTCTTGCAGGTATTTAGCCTGCATAGAAAGAAGTATCTAGAAATGTACTATAGCAACCTATGTGACTTCCTCTGGGATCAAGTGCTGCACTCTTGTTTCTATAATAACATTAGATCATCATTTTTACAGGCTAATGGAGCCATGTAAATGAATTTTAAAAAAAGTAAAATGGGCTATAAAAAATAACTTTTATTAGAGACCCGATTGAAACATAAAACCTATTTTACTCCCCTAAAACACTCTCATTTTATAAACGTTAGACAAATTAGTCTAAAGATAAGATGAGGGATCATCCAAACTCATTCACACAATATTCTCACAATATTCTCTTCATAAGAAGCAAAGTGGAATTTGATTTAGTGGTTAAAATGCAGTCAAAAGGGCTGTCCTCATTTTAATACTTTGTTTTACTTCACATATCACTTTTTTTTTCCTTTCATAATTTTGTCTATACACCTAAACAACATTAAAATGGATAACATTTCTCATTTGTTCTTTCTTGCCATGTGAAGATATGAGCTCAAATCAGGGAGGGAAGCCATTGAAGTGATGAGGAAACCTTATTGGATTCAAGAGCAGGATAATAAAGCCAGGTCTTTTAATAAATAAGAGTATTGCAAACTGGACATTTAGGGACTGAGGATACTTTCTTTGTTATTAGCTCTCTCTTTTTCTTTTTTTCTTTTGTTGTTCTTCCTCATGACTTGTCTTCAAATACCCTCTGTATTTTTCTATGTCTCTCCAAGCCTAAGTGTTTTATATTCTATTTTCCCATCAATAATTTTCAGTTAACCCAGCATTAGCTAAAGTGTCCAGGTTTATATGTGTTTGTATTCATATTAAATATTCACAAAATTTTTAGTTAAGAATGCTCATTTAACTGTCAAATAATTAACTTTCTATTCTCTCTTGTGTCCCCCATGCATCTCTGAGAGTTTGCATAGTTACTTACAAACCTTCCTTAAAATTCTTATGAATCCTTTGTACAGATATATTATAATGTCTTCTTGGCTCTGTCTCTTGGAACTTTCTGTTTAAATATTAATTTTATCTGGTGTACTCCCTCCTACATGGACCCACTAAACTTGAAGAGCAATAAAGTCTATTTACATGCTGGTATAAATGAAAGTGAAACAATAATCAGCCTTTACTACTTTCTAATTAAGGCAGAACATTTAAATTAGTTATAACATCTGCTGTCAAAGTTCTGCTTCTTAAAGATTCACATCCGACAAGGTCTATTTTTATATGTTTATCTTAGTTCCTAAATGACCCTTCCATAGTTATGCTAATCTTTGTCCCAGACTGCTGCCTGGGGATCCCAAATAATTAAAAATATGAAGTCATTATAGCTTGCAATACACCATTTTTATTTTCACCAAAAGATGAGAAGACTCAAAAACTAACAAAAATTTAGGCTATAAGGGCCCAGAGATTGTCAATGGCTTATGAAAGCCACCTGGCTAATGGCAAAACCAATGCTTTCTATAGACTATGTCCCTTTATTTAGAACTAGAGTTTACAAAAAGATGCTTTCTGAAACAGCACTCTTTGGGAAATATTATAACCTATTTCTCTTGCCATTTAGCTAAAAGAGATAGACAGGAGCACTATTTGTAATTTAACCTTTCTATAACAGAAGTTACATGAACTCAATCAGAACTCTGACTGAAGAGATAAATGAAGTGCATCCTAGCATCTGTTGTTGCTGCATCAGGATAATACCAGAAAGAGACAGAAGGAAGAAGAGGGTGGAGACTGAGGTCTGGTATTGCCTAGTCGGTCAGACTCAGTTGGAGGAGGAAGGGATAAATGCCTCTAATACCTCTGAAAAAAAAAATGAAAGCACAGGTAAAGTCCTCCTAATATTGTGGTGCTTGGAGAACTGATGTATATAAAACACAACTGGGAACAGAAGACTGTAGGACCAAATATGAACTTTATTTTCGCTCAATGCTTCAAAACAGGTCAAACTTTCTCCACCTTTTTGCTGAAGGTTTATTAATACTGTATTATTACTACAGATTCTTTATGTAGCCAATGAATGTACCAGAAATACTGAGTAAACTTTGTTTGCATTTATGGTTTGCTTATCTTCTAGTTTTTATAAGGATTTTAATAGGAAGACATAAAGAAACTAAGGTAATGTAAAGCCTTAGAACTCATCAAAACAGTTTGTAAAAATATCTTAGAGCAACCTCCATCATGACAATGATTAACATTTTGAAAAGCTTTATTCATTCAAACATAGCCCAAGACAATGTATGTGCTTCTACAGTCTTGTCAAAAAAAGATAATATTCTTGATGTGTTAACTTTGTTGAAAGCTTTTATTCTTATGGCAACAGATATATTCTGATACAGCCTGTATTAGTTTTCTATTGCTGCGTAACAAATCACCACAAATTTAGTTCATTAAAACAACACAACTTTGTTTTCTCAGTTCCCATAGGTCAGAAAGCCAACATTTCATGACTTAGTTCTCTGCTCAGGGTCTCACTGAGCTCAAATCCGAGCCAAGTTCTCCCAGAGGCACTGAAGGAAACTGTTTGCAATCTCCTTCACACTCTCTGCAGATCCTAATTCCTTGCAGTTGGCATTGTAGGGCTGTTCTTCCTATTTACTTGTGGGCTGTCAACTGGGCATTTCTATGGCTTTTAGGAGCTATTCTCAGGTTCTTCCCACATGGATTCTTCTATCATCGAGCCAGTCAGCAGAGCACATCCAATTCTTCTAATGCTTTGAATGTCTTTGACTTCTGCTCCACTCAGAGAAAATTCATCTTTTAAACGGCTCACCTCCCTTTCTTAAAATCAAGTGATATATATAACGTCGTCTAATCATGGATGCAAAGTCTATTAAATTTACAGTCCTGAGGGAAGATGGCGGAGGAGTGAGGAGAGGCTGCGGTTTCAGGCTCCCAAGACCCGTCTGCAGTTTGGGCTAATTGCAGACAGAACATCTCAGTGAGCAGCTGGACACTGGCAGGAGTTGAGCCATGGCACTGCTGGATTAGAGAAAATCCATCTGGGAACAACCTGTTTAGTGAGGATAGCGGAGGAAAAGGGGACAAAACGGGATTCCTGACTGGGGCGGCTGCCCGACCTGCGGCGGGAAGGGCACAAAGGATTTTTGGCGACCACAGGCTGCCCCGGAGAGGAGTCAGGCGGAGAGCGGATCTCTGCCCGCTGGCAGAGACGGGACTCGACCAAGTGGCATTGGCGCTTAAGGACAGGAGACAGCGTGCTGCCGGGCAAGTGAGAACATAATTCTCCTTTATATTTTTCTCTAGCGGACGGTGGAGAGGGGAGGAAAGTTTGGGGGTGGTAGGCCGTTCTTGAGGAGTGCAGGTGCAGAGGCATGCTCATCCACTCCCCAACCCTACCCTTGGGTCGCGGGGGCACACATAGGGAAGTGCTCTCACTCACTGGCCCAAGTGCGCGGGCCATGAGTCCAGGCGTCCCTCGGACACTCCCCAACGGACATAAGATCAGTGCCCCTACAGGCACAGGGAGGGCCCACTGAACACGCAGAGGACCGTGCGCAGACACCCCTAGCCAGCTCCCGTGGGCGCCGGGCCCCAGGCCAGAAAGCAGACCACTAGCACTGGCTCTGTTTATGCCGCCCAGATGGGTGAGGGAAGGCGGGCGGCTGCAGCACGGGAACAGCGGGCGGCAGCGACTCACAGACGCTCACTTCCACTGTGCAAAAGTGTCCGGGGCCCCGCCCTAAGAGGCTAGAGACCAGCTCCCGGAGCTCGGTTCAGCGGGACTAAGGGCACAAGCACGCGAGTTCGAAAACACCTCGGCCCGGGGACAATAGGCGCCAATCGAGGGGCAAGCTATTGGGGCGCCAGCGAGTGCAGGGACGCGTGTGCGGGGACACCTCGGCACAAATGTAGAAACACCTCGGCCCGGCGACAATAGGCGCCAATCGTGGGGCAAACTCTCGGGCCACCCCGCCCGTGCAGGGGCTCGCGCGCAAGGACACCTCAACTGGCTCCAGCGGGCAGCAAGGGAGCGCGCCGTGCCAGCAACCGCGGGCCAACACCAATGCGGCAACCGCGGGCGCACACCATTGCTGCAAGAAACAAGAACCTCTGGACCCCCACACTAGACCAGCTGCGGACGCAGAAAAAGAAGGCGACACACCAAGGCTAAAATGAGTAAAAACATCCCTTTTTCTTTTTTTTCAATTTTTTTCTCTTTCTTCTTTCTTTCTTTCTTCTTTATTCTTTCTTTCTTTCTTTTTTCTTTCTTCTCTTTTCTTGGTATTTTTGGGGGTATTTTTTTCCTCCCCTTCCAAAAAGAAAAACAAACTTTATCTCTAACGTGTTGCATATAACCTCTCCTTCTCATCCTTTCTCTTTAATCATTGTTTATTTGTTTGTGAGTCTAGTTTAGCCCCCCTATCACTCTAAATAATAGAATATAATTACTATATAAACCCAATACAGTACAATCCCACTTTCTTACTATATTATGCATTTTTCCATCCTTTTCTTCTATTTTTATTAGCATACAATGTAAATATTACCTACTGGCTTGCACAGTCTCAACTATTATTAATCTATCACCCCCTCTATCAAAAATTATATTTTTCCTCCCCCAAAACAACTCTTATCTATTCTTCTTATAGTATAAAAGCTCTAATCTCTTTACATTTATATTAATACAGGCTCGTTGGCTGACAATAGCGGGATAGAGAGTGGGGGATAATTTTTGAGGGTGTGGGTCTCCTGCCTGGGCTGTGTGTTTATGTTTTTAACAGCATATCCACAAAAGAACTCAAGACAAAGTGGATAGAGTGACTCTCAACCAACTAGCCAGAAGGAAGATCCTACCAAAGAACATCTGAAATATAACCAAACAGCATAAACAAACGACATAAAGGGTAACTCAAGAACATCAGGCTCAGGATATCAAAGAGACTGCACCACTGAAACCCCCAGATCTCCCATAAAGAATCTCACATCACAAAGGAAGGAAGTCAAAGCAGACCACCCCCCCAAAAAAACAAATAAATAAAAGCAAACAAAAAGAATCCAACATGGTAAGACACAAAAATAAACCCTCAATGAAGAGAAAAGAGGAATCCTCAGAAAGAGGGATAGATGAAATACACATAGCCCAAATGTCAGACATGGAATTCAAAACAATGGTGGTAAAGAAGCTCCATATACTCGACATCCTTAAAAACAACTATGACAACCTCCAAGGAAGTTACCAACAGCTCCAAGAAAATTACAGGGAACTTGCAGAGAACTACACCAGCATAAAAAAAGACATAGAAACTGTTAACAAGAACCAGGAAGAACTGAAGAATTCAATCTCTAAACTGAAAAACACAGTAGAATCAGTCAAAAGCAGACTAAACGAAGCAGAGGATCAGATTAGTGAGTTAGAAGATAATGTAGAGAAAAACTCCCAGACAATATAGCAAAATGAAAAAAGATTGAAAAAATATGAACAAGATGTAAGGGAATTACAGGATCGCATGAGAAAAAATAATTTAAGGATCATCGGAATTAGAGAGGGAGAAGAAAAGGACCATGGAATTGAAAAACTGATAGGAGAAATAGTGACAGAAAATTTTCCGAACCTGATGAGAGAAAAAGTTATACAAGTTCAGGAAGCACAGAGAGTTCCAATGAAGAGGAACCCCCAAAAACCCACTCCAAGGCACATCATAATTAAAACGGCAACATTTCAAGACAAAGAGAGAATCCTAAAAGCAGCAAGAGAAAAACAGCAAATAACATACAAGGGAGCTCCGATAAGGCTATCAACTGATTTCTCAACAGAAACATTACAAGCCAGAAGGGAATAGTCAAAAATATTTCAAGCAATGAAAAACAAAGGCCTACAACCAAGAATACTCTACCCAGCAAGGCTCTCATTCAAAATAGAAGGTGAAATAAGGAGTTTCTCAGACAAAGGAAAACTGAAAGAATACATCTCCACCAAACCAGCATTGCAAGAGATGCTAAAAGGAGTATAAGAAAAAAGAAGAAAAGAACAAGAGATGAGAGGAACAGAGGTACAAAGGGCAATGAATAAATACACGTCAATAATAACCTTAAATGTAGATGGATTAAATGCTCCAATTAAAAGACATAGTGTAACGGAATGGATAAGAAAACAGGACCCACATATTTGTTGTCTACAAGAAACACACCTCAAAACAAAAGACTTACACAGACTGAAAGTAAAGGGATATAAAAAAATATTCCAAGCAAACGGACCAGAAAAAAAAGAGTGGGTAGCAGTCCTCATATCAGACAAAACGGATTTCAAAGCAAGGACAATAAAAAGAGACAAAGAAGGACATTTCATAATACTTAAAGGAACAATCCATCAAGAAGATATGACTTTGATAAACATATATGCACCCAACATAGGAGCACCCAAATACATAAAGCAAATACTAGAAGACCACAAAAAGGATATCAACAACAACACACTCATAGTAGGGGACTTCAACACTCCATTATCAACAATAGACAGATCATCAAAGCAAAGAAACACCAAGGATATACAAGCATTGAACAACACACTAAACACATGGATCTAACTGATATAAATAGAACTTTCCACCCCAAAGAAGCAAAATATACATTCTTATCAAATGCACATGGGACATTTTCAAAGATAGAACACATGATAGGACACAAAACAAGCCTCAACAAATTCAAGAAAATTGAAATCATATCAAGCATCTTTTCAGATCGCAATGCCTTGAAACTAGAAATCAACCTCAGAGAAAAAAGTCAAAGACACCCAAACTCATGGAGATTGAATAACATGCTATTAAATAATGAATGGGTTAACAATGACATCAAAGAAGAAATCAAGAAATTTCTAGAAACTAATGATAATGAGCACACAACAGCCCAAAACCTGTGGGACACAGCAAAAGCAGTCCTGAGAGGGAAGTTCATAGCAATACAGGCATATCTGAAAAGGATAGAAGAATCTCAAATAAAAAACCTAACCATAAAGCTACAAGAACTAGAACAACAACAACAAACAAAGCCTAGGGCAAGAAGAAGGAACGAAATCATCAAGATCAGAGCAGAACTAAATGACATAGAGACTAAACAAATAGTCCAAAAGATCAACAAACTAGGAGCTGGTTGTTCAAAAAAATAAACAAAATCGACAAGCCTCTAGCCAGTCTAATCAAGAAAAAAAGAGAGAAGACACAAATAAACAAAATCAGAAATGAAAGAGGAGAAATCACGACTGATACCACAGAAATACAAATGATAGAATTTACTACAGACAACTGTATGACAAGAAATTTGACAATCTAGAAGAAATGGACAAATTTCTAGAAACATACAACCTTCCAAAACTGAATCAAGAAGAAGTGGAAAGTCTCAACAGACCAATAACAAAGAAGGAAATTGAAACAGTAATCCAAAATCTCCCTGGACACAAAAGCCCTGGACCAGATGGCTTCACAGGCGAATTTTACAAAACATGCAGGGAAGAACTAACTCCTATCCCCCTCAAACTGTTCCAAAAAATCCAAGAAGAGGGGAAAAACCCAAACTCTTTCTATAAAGTCAGTATTATCCTAATCCCCAAACCAGGTCAAGACACAACAAAGAAAGAAAACTACAGGCCAATATCACTGATGAACATAGATGTTAAAATCCTCAATAAAATATTGGCAAACAGGATCCAGCAATACATAAAAAAGATTATACATCATGATCAAGTGGGCTTCATTCCAGGGATGCAAGGATGGTTTAATATTCGCAAATCAATAAATATAATACATCACCTAAACAAAATGAAAGACAAAAATCACATGATCATATCAATAGATGCATAAAAAGCATTTGATAAAGTACAACACCCATTTATGATGAAAACACTAAGCAAAATGGGAATAGAGGGAGCATACCTTAACATAATTAAGGCTATATATGAGAAGCCTGAGGCCAACATCATACTCAATGGACAAAAACTGAAAGCATTCCCCCTGAATTCAGGAACTATATAAGGTTGTCCACTCTCTCCACTCCTTTTCAACATAGTGTTGGAAGTCCTAGCCACAGCAATCAGACAAGAAAAAAGAAATAAAAGGCATCCAAATTGGGAAAGAGGAAGTAAAACTTTCATTATATGCAGATGACATGATAGTATACCTAGAAAATCCTATAAACTCCACTAAAAGACTACTCGATATAATAAAGGAATTTGGCAAAATAACAGGGTACAAAATAAATATACAGAAATCTAAGGCATTTCTGTACACCTGTTGTACAGAAATGTAGCAGAGACAGAGACAAAAAAGAAAATATCGTTTACTATAGCAACAAGAAAAATAAAGTACCTAGGAGTTAACTTAACCAAAGAGATAAAAGACCTGTACTCTGAAAATTACATAACATCGAAGAAAGAAATTAAGGAAGATACAAATAAATGGAAGCAAATACCATGTTCTTGGATGGGAAGAATCAACATCATCAAAATGGCCATACTACCCAAAGCAATTTACAGATTCAATGCAATCCCTATTAAAATACCAATGACATATTTCACAGACCTAGAACGAATACTCCATAAATTCATATGGAACCAAAAAAGACCCCGAATAGCAAAAGCAATCTTGAAACAGAAGAACACAGCAGGAGGAATCACAACACCAGATATCAAACAATACTACAAAACCACTGTAATCAAAACAGTCTGGTACTGGCATAAGAACAGACATATAGATCAGTGGTACAGAATAGAGAGTCCAGAAATAAACCCAGGCCTCTATGGTCAACTAATCTTTGATAAAGGAGGAAGGAACATAAAATGGAGTGAGAAGAGCCTCTTTAACAAATGGTGCTGGGAGAACTGGATAGGGACCTGCAAAAAAATGAAACTAGACCACCAACTTACACCACACACGAGAATAAACTCAAGATGGATCAATGACTTAAATGTAAGCCATGACACCATAAAAGTCCTAGAGGAAAACATAGGCAAGAAAATATCAGATATCTCACATAACAATTTCTTCACGGATACATCTCCTAAAACCCCTGGCTGGTTTGGCTCAGTGGATTGAGCGTCGGCCTGCGAGCTAAGTGTTGCTGGTTCGATCTTCCAGTCAGGGCACATCAGAGAAGGAAAACTCTGACTCCAAAAAACCTCCGCTGCCTTGCGGCATACCTCTTCAGGGGAAAGGCTAAGGGAGTAAACCCCGACAGAAAATCCGGAGCCGGAGTCCCTAAGGCGGTTTGACGTTGTAGTCAACACCGGCAACTCCTGCGGCGCACCTGAAGCCAAGCTGTATTGACTCCGTCTTTCCCTTGGACCCTTCAGCTGCGAAGAGAGGGGGGGTCTGCTGCATGGGCAACAGCAGACCCTCCATATTACCCTGCCCAGGCTCTGTAGCTTCAGCTTCACTGGAGAGGACATTCCAGCGTCATCGCAAGATGTCGATTCAACACGGGAGGAGACAGATACCATGTCACTCCCGAGTCGGACTGCACAGCCATTCTCGGCGGTGCAGATAGACTCTTAAGAAGCTACACCATCGTCTCTCGAGACGGACGGCTGCCGACGACGACGACATCTCCTAAAGCAAGAGAAATAAAGGAATAGATAAATAAATGGGATTACATCAAACTAAAGAGTTTCTGCTCACCAAAAGAAAACATCAGCAAGATGAAAAGGAAACCAACCATATGGGAAAACATATTTGCCAATGACATCACAGACAAGGGACTGATTTCCAAAATGTATAAAGAGCTGATACGACTCAACATCAAGAAAACAAACAACCCAATTAAAAAATGGGCAAAGGACCTGAACAAACACTTCTCCTAAGAGGACATACAGAAGGTTCATAGACACATGAAAAAATGCTCAACATCATTAGCCATCAGGGAGATGCAAATAAAAACCACAATGAGATACCATTTTACACCAGTCAGAATGGCCATCATCAACAAATCAACAAACAACAAGTGCTGGCGAGGATGTGGAGAAACGGGAACCCTACTGCACTGTTGGTGGGAATGCAGACTGGTGCAGCCACTGTGGAGAACAGTATGAAATTACTTCCAAAGATTAAAAATGGAAATGCCTTTTGAACCAGTGACTCCACTACTAGGATTATACCCGAAGAATCTTGAAACACCAATTCAAAAGAACTTATGCACCCCTATGTTCATTGCAGCACTGTTTACAATAGCTAAGTGCTGGAAACAACCTAAGTGCCCATCTGTAGATGAGTGGATCAAAAAACTGTGGTACATTTACACAATGGAATACTATGTAGCAGAAAGAAAGAAGGAACTCCTGCCATTTGCGACAACATGGATGAACTAGAGAGAATTATGCTTAGTGAAATAAGCCAGGCAAAGAAAGCAAAATACCATGTGATATCACCTAATACAGGAAACTAAAGAACAACACAAACAAACAAACTAAATAGGACAAAGAGTAGAATAGTAGTCAATAGAGGGGAGGGGGGAGAAAGACAAGGGGGATAAGTAAGGGAAGGGTTTAGTCAAAGAATCCATATAAATGACTCATGGACATGGACAATGGGGAGGGATATGATTGCGGGAGAGGGGGTGGGTTGGGTGGGGGAGAGAAATTGGGGGAAAAGGGGACAACTGTAATTGAAAAACCAAAAATAAAAAATAAAAAAAATAAATTACTATAATAAAATATAAATTTTAGTAGGAAAAAAAAATTTACAGTCTTGGAGACTATGCAGTGTGTACCCTGCATGGAAAGGTGAGACATTCTTTATGCCATTTTAAAATTCTGCTTGCCATAGTCTATAATGTTTTATGTTTCTTTTAGTGTTGGAGGCAAATCTCTAGGAAAACTCACTAGTTTCTTACCAGACATCACAACATAATTGAAAGTGAAAATAAAGGTACGTGCATGTCTTTTTCTAAATAGTTAAACTGAAAATTATACATATCAGAAAATATCCTACTTTTTAATTTCAGCTTTTTAAAAAGATGTGTTTGCCATATAGAAACAAATTTACATATCATACCTGAAGCTCTCTTTTATTTTTGTAGGCTCAGTGTCATTCTTGGAGATATAGGCCAGAGATTGAGCGTCGGCCTGCGAGCTAAGTGTCGCTGGTTCGATCTTCCAGTCAGGGCACATCAGAGAAGGAAAACTCTGACTCCAAAAAACCTCCGCTGCCTTGCGGCATACCTCTTCAGGGGAAAGGCTAAGGGAGTAAACCCCGACAGAAAATCCGGAGCCGGAGTCCCTAAGGCGGTTTGACGTTGTAGTCAACACCGGCAACTCCTGCGGCGCACCTGAAGCCAAGCTGTATTGACTCCGTCTTTCCCTTGGACCCTTCAGCTGCGAAGAGAGGGGGGGTCTGCTGCATGGGCAACAGCAGACCCTCCATATTACCCTGCCCAGGCTCTGTAGCTTCAGCTTCACTGGAGAGGACACTCCAGCGTCATCGCAAGATGTCGATTCAACACTGGAGGAGACAGATACCATGTCACTCCCGAGTTGGACTGCACAGCCATTCTCGGCGGTGCAGATAGACTCTTAAGAAGCTACACCATCGTCTCTCGAGACGGACGGCTGCCTAACAAAGGCCAGAGAAATATTCTTTCTGCTGCAATGATGACAGTAAAACAAATTGATCATTTCCCACATATACCAGGGAGGCCTTTCCTCTGTGGCTTAGGTAACAGCAAATCATGACAAATAGTCATTAATGTTATTTATTAACATAATCCCATCCTGTGTTGACTACTATACTCAAAGGCTCCTTGGAGGCCTAGCTTTAACGTAAGTCTATATATTATCCTTTATAAAAAACTCAAACTACTTATCTGTGGTATATATTAAGCCTATATTTTATTTTACATACACAGTTTGCCAGATTGGCCTTTTTGAATGAACTATGTTAAAATAATAATAAATAAGTGTATCATCGTTATATTTTTTTCTATACACCAAAAACAAAATCAATGTGCATCAAACAAGCAATCCAGTAAAGTCAGAGTGCTAAATTTCTAGAAACTGTCAGCTAAATCATTCATACTAACATTTTATTAGCAAACAGCATCAGTTACACTAGTCTATCATATCTCCGGTCTGACTAACACTCAGTGAAAAAAAGAGTGTTGATCTTTAGATCATGATGAACATGACACAAAGGTAGTAGAAGTGGAAAATGTTAACTAATCAATTAAATCATCATTCAAGACCTGTGTACAAGGAGCCTTTTGTGTGTCTGCTAGACACACAGGGTTTGTAATGGTGAACAAGACAGAGTCCTTGACCACAAGTCATTTTTCAACTTTCAATAAAAGAGTCAAGCCAACTATCAATTACAATAAAAAAAAATATATTGCGAAGGGCTTAGTAAAGGTTGCTCTGGTAGCATATATACTGGACACCTAATGTTATCTAAGTGACACTGGGAGAAGCTTGAGCTGAGAGTGAAGGTTACCATTGTCTAAGAGTCCTGAGGTTTTAACAAGTCCTTAGCTAACTTGGATGGAGAAGTCACAGGCATGCCTATCAAATTTCTAGATAATTCAAAATGGAGAATGATTACTTTTGTTAAAAAGAATTATAATTCCAAATAATTAGTTTACTATGCTAAAATAAATGGCTTATTACAAAAAAAGCAATAGAAAAACTAGAATTATATTTAAAAGTAAAATAATTATTAGTAAATTATAAATATTGGGTTTGATGAGTAAAACAAAGAAGAATAAAATTGAGTTGAGTTAAGCAATCAAATAACAGCTACCATGCATTCAACACCTATCTCATACTTACCTCACCACTTCACAGGTCAGGTAAATTAATTTTTACTGATTTACACATTGGTAGTTGCTAGAATCAGTATTTGAGTTTAAGTCTATCAGTGAGGGGTCTGGATTGGTAACAAAGGTTAAAAGGAAATTCTGTGTTAAAATAGGAAAGTTATAGGTTAAATCATAAGAATATAGAATGTGCTTTATAAAATACACATTTATAGGGAAAACATATAGGATTATGAAATATTTTATGAAATGTGTATAGTTAGTTAATGGGAAATATATTAGGACATGTACTGAAAAATGTATGTCTCAGTACAGGAGGAATTGAAGAAAAACAACCCAGATTTGGAAGACAAGGCTAAAAATTACTACCAGAAGGATAAAGTGGGCTAACATCATAGCTAAGAGTCCAATCGTGTGAAGCAGATGTTCCACTTGAAACTAAGTCCACTACTAGATGACCCGGATATGAGATCCTCTCCTCAGGCTAATAATATGATAATTAGAAAACAAAACAATAGAGTTTATTTTTCACCATCTCTCACTTAGGGTAAGGCTTGGAAGGAGGTAAGTTGTTTGTGCAGCAACTATATATATACATATATATCAAGAGAGTAGTATACGGTTTGTCTATCAATGGAATTACAGAGCTTTATTGAAAATTTTGAGTAATTCAAGTATATTTTTTCTTCTAAGTTAAGTGTCGGTATACTAGGTTTCATGATACATGTTCTATTGGATGGAATTGGTACAAGGAAGAAACCTTGCCTTAGGAAATAGAGAAGCTTATTGTAATGGTGCCTTTCTGTGGGATGGCTTGTGTTGCTTTCAAATATGGCAGCTTATAATCTCAATTGTTTCCTTATCTTTTTCTGAGACAAAAGATGGAGTCAACTGCAAGGGAATAGAATGGTAATGAAGAGAATCTTGGATGGCGAAGGGGATATAAAATAGCCTAAATGAAAGTTTTAGTAGGTATACTACAGGCTTCTTTAAATGCATAACTGCCTTTTTTGAAATGCAAAGTAGTGTGTTCCTTAAATTTATTTTTACTTCTCCTGAAAGTAGAGCAAAACCAATGAGTAAAAGTTATAACAAGAA
Source organism: Furipterus horrens (assembly GCF_987537825.1). NCBI lineage: Eukaryota > Metazoa > Chordata > Mammalia > Chiroptera > Furipteridae > Furipterus > Furipterus horrens. The sequence goes on along the minus strand of NW_028327175.1, from coordinate 146,156,835 downwards.
TATTTTAAATAAATGTTGGGTAACTTTAAATAATTTATTTTTCAATAAGACTATGACTGATTGTTCTGTTTAGTTCTCCCTGTTACTGAAGTAACTAGTCAAAAACAGAACAGTGCCTTGCCAGAATGCTATGTAGGGAAAATTTTCTTTGAAAAGATAGTTATATAAATTAATGTTAAAACACCTTCCAACTCTAAATAATGTTATTCTAACTGTATTTTCTAAATAATGAAAAAAGTAAATTATATAAGTTAATGAATAAATAATTAGATATCAAATAATGTGTATGGAAAAGAAAATCATCCATTCTTTATATAAAATTTACAATAAAATTCACTGGCTTTATATAAATATGTTGGCAAGAGGGTGGCATTCTGTGTCTGGAATTAAGAAACATCCCCCTCCCTCTAATTAAGACCTCTTACTAGAAAACAGTAAGGCAGAGAAATGGAAGAGTGTATAATACCATGACAACCACAGCAGTAACTAGAAAAACCAAAGATAGTTTCTGCATACACCCAGGCTCAGCAGAGGGATCTACAAACTTTGGATCACTGATCACTCCAAACAGGTTGTCCAGGGCCAGTTACAAGCAGTGTCTGACATAGGTCTACCCCAGATTCTTTGCAGATCTACCTAATACATAGAAACAAATACAAAGAAACAGGGTCTAAATGAAAGAACTAGAGAATACCCCAGAAGAAGAACTAAGTGAAATTGATGCAAGCAATTTATCAGATATAAAGTTTAGAGTAATAATTATAAGGATACTCAACATCATGAAAAAGAGACATAGAAAACATAAAAAAAGGACCAGTCAGTAATAAAGAATACAATATCTGAAATAAATAATACACTGGAAGGAATAAACAGTAGGTTAGATGAAGCAAATGATTAAATCAATGATTTAGAAGACAAGGTAGAAAAATAAAAGATGCACAAAATTAATGAAGTTACTAATGCCATTATCTCAGGAAGAATTGAACACAGACACAGAAAAGGTTTTTATTTATATCAACTGATTTTTTTCAAAGGTTTTTTTCACTTAAATGAATATAGTTATTTAAATTTCATGGAAAGACTTTTGCATTCTGTTAGTAAGACATTTAATTTTCATTAAAGCTGTTAAGTGGTAAAATATCATTCAAATAAACTTTGAAAATTGAGAAGTGAATGAGCTAAAAGTGCAGAATTAAGTTGAGGCTTGTTTTTCTTTTTCTTTTATAATGTATCTGTCTTGAAACAGGTACATTATAAAATTATGTATTTTAAAGTGTGTTTAAATAAAAATTTAATTCATAGATCTAAAAGAACTATTTAAGTAATTTAAATTTTTGTTTGATAATAAATTTATTTAAACTATCTTTTATTTTAGTTTTTAATTAAAAATTAATACATAGTTCAAAATTTAATATATGTCTACCTGTACCTATCATGTATGTGTGTAACACATAGAAGATCCAGAAATTATCCAGCCATGTACTGTGAAAAATAGAGACATTTACTGAAGGGAATACAAGATACAAGAAACATTGTACATAGGACAAGGATGCCTCAGTTCCCAAAGTGGCACCCTTGGGACCTCACACAGTTCTCTCAGAGTCTCTCCCACTGTTCAAAACACTGCAAATTCCTTTGCTGGAATGGACATCAGTGGCCCCATTGTATTTTCCTAATTCTCAAAGATGGTCTGAAATTTCTTTTCTTTCAAAGATGATTTTAGTTTTGGGAAAAGCCAGAAGTCACAGGGCACTAAATCTGGGCTGCAGGGGGTCTGAGTCACCTGGGTGATTTGATGTATCACAGAAAAACTGTGAGAGATGTGATACATGAATGGGTGTGTTGTTGTGATGAAGCTGCCAATCACCAGCTGCCCATAACTGCATTGGTTTTCATCATATTGCATCTCTCAACCAATGAAGAACATTGAGGTAGTACTCCTTATTAATTGTTTGGACTAGAAGGACATACTCATGATAGACAATACCTTCCCAATCAAAAAACACAGCATAGTCTTGATCTTGCTGTGACTTTGTCACACGTTCTCTGGCATGGAGAACTAGGTGACTTCCATTGGGACTGGACCTTCATTTTTGGATCGTAGCTGTAGACCCACAATTCATCTCCAGTTATGATCTTCTTGAGTAAATCTAGTTCATTGGTAGAGGATTGAATCCAGTCATTATCAACTGCAGCATGATGTTCCTTTTGCTCTGGTATCAGAAACCATGGAACAAATTTTGCCGACAGGTTTCATGTCATGATCCTCTGTCAAAATCTCAAAAAGAGTAGTTTTTGGAATCCCCATATCAGCTTCTAGATGTCACACTGTCAGTCACCAGTCATTGTTGATTGCAGCCTGTACACATTCAATATTTTCAGATATCTTGCTTGTTGCAGACCTTCCAGAACATGGATCACTTTCAACAGATTCTTGGCCATTTTTTAAGCATTTGTGCCACACTGTTATTTGACTGCATTAATTGCACTGTCTCTGAAACCCTTCTGAATCACCCAAATAGTTTCTGCAGAGGAATGTTCAAGCTTAACACAAAATTTGATGCAGATTCATTGCTCTACTAGCTCAGCAATTTTGAATGTGATAGCCACACAGTACACATACTCTCAACAGCATCTATCATCTTAACTGACTACTACAGTGAATTCATCATTGTTCACGCATGCACATTCCAGTCCAGTCTACTTCTCTGCCAGGTTACATCAATGTTACAAACACTGTTCTCATTACATTGACAATGGCTGGACTTTTTCTGGACAGACACCATTGTATACCTATATATATCTGTATGTATCATATATATTTGTATATATACACACATATACAAATACAGAAATCTAATATATGCACAGAGCTTTATTATCATTTTTCCTGGATATCATGAAATTTTCATTTGAATTTCCTGTTTGTTTCCTGTAATAAGAACAAAAAAATGTTTCCACACATTGTCAAACCTCCTCTGGTTGAGACCAGTGGTTTAGACTCATACAAATAAAGTCTAAAACTAAGTACAGATATGATCCATAGGAGAAACAGAAGTTAAATACTGAGTCCTAATAAATCAGAGGGGATTGAGAAATGCCTTGGGCTTTCCATATACCTACAATAACAAAACATAAAACAATCCTAGAAAAGGTTTAGAAGATCAGACAATAATTGAACTGCTTAATGAAAATAAGATAAATATTCTTTAGAAGAAGATAATGTTAGGTAGGACCAGGGTCTCAAGGCCTTGAAATTCTTACAAAATGCTACTTTTCTCTGCATTAAAATGTAACATATTATTTTACAGACCCAGCCATAATAGATGAGTTTGGCCCAAGGGTATAAGTTTAGCCAACTGCAAGGAAGAAATCAACATGTAACTAACCAAATAATGTGTATAACCAATGGTAAGCCTCCCTGCTGGGAGACAAAGCTTTAGATGTGAATCCCCTTTACTTGCTGCAAGTAAATAAAACTACCTAAAGATAACCATGTCTCATTCTTTAATAAAACACGCCAAGAATCAAACTGCTAGAGTTCAGTAACAATGATACAATCAATGATTTCTATATCAGGTTACCTACAACACGCAGTATGTAAACATATTATTTACTATGAGAAGAAACAGAAAAATGACATACAGTCACAGAAATAATGTCAAAAGAATCCAACCCTTAAATGACCCAGATATTGACACAGTATATATTCTAAAGTAGCTGTTTTACATATGGTCAAAAATAGTAGGAATATGGTCTTAGAGAGTGAACAGATAGACAATTTCAATAAAACGTAGAAAATATAAAGCAGGACCTGCCAAATTTCTAACTCAGTTTCGTAATTATGGTTGCTTTGTTTCATGTTATTCAGAAGACACTAAATAATTTTCTCAGTTATCTTCACACTTTTTAAGTCTAAGTTGAAAAAGAATCTGTCTTATTTAAGAACCAGATCTCCAGTATTCCCAAACTATGACACAGAATTTAGAATAGATTCTTAAGAAGGTCAGATACACAGTAAAGATAAACTTGAAATAAAAATAGATTTTCTACACATAAATGAATTGAGAAACATCTGAGGAAAATTGGCAGGGAGGAAATTAGAGTCTTTTTTACTTATATAAGGCAACTGATTAAAAAACTTAAACAAAAAAAGTAAAAGAGACATTTGTTCAACAAGTGCGATAAACAGAAAAGTTACAGTTACAAACACGGCAGACATTAATCCAACTGTGTCCGCTAGTTTCACATGTCAGCTTGACTATATAGTCCACCAAGTAGTTATTCAGTCAAACAGTAATATAGGTGCTTTGTTGATGTAATTAAAGTATACTTTAAGTAATAAAGATTATCCTAGATAACCTTGGGTGGGGGTCTGATTCAGGCAGTTGAAACGGCATTAAGAGACTACCGAAGAACTGTGGTCTAACGTCTCAGAATTCCAGGTTGCTATCCTTGATAGCCTGCCCTATGGATTTCAGATTTGCTCAGCCAGCCCGCAAAAACACATAAATCAATTATTTAAATTTCAGATGTGTTTGTTCCATTTATTTACTTTTTCCTTAAAATAGTTTTGAAACAATCATTTTATAAAGTTTGGGTTGCTTGACATGTTGTTGTGTTCTCTAGCTACTACTTTCAAGAAGGAAGTCGCATTCCAAGTGAAAATACTAAGAATCATTTTCATAGAAATTTTTTAAAAATTTCATAACATTGTCTCTGATAAGATAGTCCAATGTTAAATATTAGACCTTGTGTTTTCTAAAATGAGTTATGATATCTATTTTTGATTGGTTGATGTTTCTGGTTTCTATAATCATGTTCCTCTTTGGATTACTTGGGTAATCCAGTTTAAATAATATAGTGTTAAGGTTATAAAAAATAAGGAAACACTGCTAATGACACATAGAAATAGTTTTAATGCAGAGATTTTTATTTAAAGTATAAATATTGCCCAATTGCTGTTGACCAGAACCAAGTTGCTTAGTCCCAGCATAAATGTAAGAAAGTCTAGGAAATGTTGTTTTCCTGTGCTCAAGTAAAAGCACTTAAAGGAAAAACAACTTAATGTTTAAGAAAAGGAGATAGAGTTTGGCATAATTAAGTAAGGCATTCATCACAAAAGCAGCTTATTGTCACTCCTGATCTAAAAATGTCCTTTCCAGAACAGTATAATTCACAAATTTTTAAAGCCCTCTTACTTTGGGTATGGGGAGTGACATACATACATGCTGTAACTGACAGCCTTGGTTCCCGTGCTGTCCCCCCTCCCCATGCCTGCTTGCAGCTTCCTGGGAGTTTCCCTTGGTAGTGGGGTGCATCAACCTGAGCTCTGTTTGGCCTTGATCAGGCCTCAGACTCAGAGCTCTGAGATAACGACTGAATTCAATAGCTTCTTTTTTCTTCCCCCTATAAAACAGCCCCTCCTTCCCTAGGACCCTGGAGTCGGGCAATTCACAGCATGGCTTCCTCCCCGCTTGCTAATTCCCTCAATAAGCTTCTTTTCTTCTGCTCACTGTATCCTCATTGTTCTCTGGGCGACACCATTCTTAAAGTAGTATGCCTTTAATTATTTCTAATTAAAATCATAAGCAAAGTAATAATTTATTAGTCCAGTTGAACTGCTTGAGAAAGTAAAGCCTTATGCAGAATTGAAAGCTGCAATATCATTGCTCTTTATCAAACAGATTAACATCACCTTTTCCTACAGAATAATCTGGGCAAAGACTGAAAAATATTTACTTTCTAAAATGATATTTTTCCTAAAAATATTCTTTTATCAAATCCAAAGCTAGCTTTCGACACAAAAACATATGGTTAAAATGTAAAAAAAATGTTTTAAGTAGTTACTCAGCCACTACAAACTTGCTTTATAATTAATGCACTTGGCAAAAAGTGAAGTTGAGAATATTAGCATGAACTCAAATGGATTATGAATATAGAATGATAGTTTAAAATATAAATTCTTTATATATAAACCATTTATAATACTTATTATCTTAACACTTCACATCTTATATTCCCACAATATTTGACCTTACATATCATTCTTTAATTAAAATTAAATTATATATAGATAGAAAGCACATTGCTTTAAATATCTAATGATATAGTATATCTATGAAGTAAAGTCCAATATTCTGTGTAATTTACACTCTTATCTGATCCAAATATATGTTTCCACCTTTATTTTCCACAATTAGTTTTATTTCCTGCAACCTTTGCTTCTGTTATACTGTCTCCCAGGCAATTCTCACCCATCATTTTTAAAGCCTGATAAAATATTTTCTGCCTATGAAACCTTCTCTGAAAACCCAAGGTTACACAACCTTAAGCTTTTTCTTCCAAAGTGCTCCATCATATTTATTTCAGCAGATATATATAGAGGCAATGCAACATAGTGGAAAGGGCATTTTCCATCCTCAAGTATAAATTCCTGATTCTACATGTCCCTATTGTGCATGCTTAGACTTGTTACTCAGACTTTCTGAGCTTCAGTTTGCCCATAAATAAATATACTTATTGTTTTATTTAATAGTATTCATATGTGTGATAGTTAATTTTATTTGTAAACTTGACTGGATTACAGAGTGTCCAGATATTCAGATAGACATTATTTGTGAGCATATTTGTGAGGGTGTTTCTGGGTGAGATTGCCATTAAATAAATAGACTGAGTAAAGATGATTGTGTGTGGACATCACCCAGTTGATGAAGGCCTGAATAACAGAGAGGGCTAAGCAACAGAGATTTATTCCATCCCTTCTCATCCTGACTGCACAGATTGAAACATCTGTCTTCTGCTCATGGGTAGAGAATTAAGCCATCAGCTCCCCTGGTTCTCCAGATTTTGGACTCTGACAGAACTATACCACTGGATTTCTTGAGTCTCCAGTTTGAAGATGGCAGGTCATGAGACTTCTTAGTCTCCACAATAGCATAAATAAATTCCTCAGAATCTTTTATCATATATATATTTTCCTATATGTTCTGTTTCTCTGAAGAACCTTAATATAAATATTGATATCAAGAGCGGTTCTAGAGGAATTTAACATTAAGGATGTTTTCTGAATCAGTTCCAGGGGTCAGTAATTAGCTTAATAATCTGATTAGACACCAATTTTCATTAGTGAAGAGAAAACTGATAGTACATTATGTGAACTGTTTATAGATACCAAAAATATCTCCATTCAATATTCTTAATCAACTACTTTATAAGAAACAAGGAGTTATGTAACTGTACATATAATATTCTCTAACATTGTTTGGAAAACTAATGCATATGATAAGCTTGGTTCTTTGCTCCTAATGTCACTAGAAACAGTGGTGAAAGAAAAGGATGAATTCAGGAATTTGAATTTCCAGCTGAAAAAAAAGTCATTGACTGTCACCTTGTAACTGGGGGGCATTTACTCTACGGTGGTTATTTCACTGATCAAAGTAGGACATTCTATGTGTAAAGGAGGCATTAGTAATTACTCTGGGATAACAGTTTAAAACTAAGACAGACTGTCCTGGAAAAAATGGGCACATATGTCATCCTGTATGTCTCACGTCAATCTTTACACTTCTAACCCTGCTCTAAAACATGGTGTATAACCTTCAAAGAGAGGCACCTCCGGTTCTCCAACTCTGTCACTTCAGTGTTGTCAGCTTGTAACCAGAATGGAATAAATCAGACCATACAAATTAAGGTCACAACTAATGGCAAAAGAATTCTCAAATCTGATCACAAGCTAAATGAAATATTGGGAATATACTATACTAATTATCCAGATTCATGTTTAATTTCAAGCCCTCAAAATTTGTAGGGCATTCACAGAAATACTTTGATGAGAAATCATCAACCTGTCAAACAAAAAATAAAAACTAGAGCTAAAAGTGGTTTTTGATGGGGATCCTACTTTTATGTGCTTGGGCAATACGGAAGTAAGACATGAGAGGAAATGAGTGACTATATTTACAGTTCTGCCAAAGATCAAATTGTGCTCAACTGTGTTTTATTGACATGAAAAAATGCCTAGTGGAGATGGAATAAGTAATATCCGTATATAATTCATTAGTATAAATGTTTTAGAAGTCACTGATTTTTACAAAGGCGGAGCCTCCCAGCAGGGATGAGAACATTGGTAACCAAGCTCTATCACCTTCCGTCTTCTAGGAGCATTTCTGTCCTCAAACATTTTTTTTTTGTATTCTTGGAAAGGGAAGAAATACGGTCATGTGTTTACTTCCCTGCTTTAGGAAAATTAACTCCATTATTTTTGTTAGTCTTTCTTTTCCCCTAAGAATCTAATGGAAATATTTTGCCAATTTAATGAAACACACCCATACTCACATTGTTTTCCTAACTAAATAAGGATACTTGATCTTCAGGAGCATATGGGTTTAACAAACAAACAAAAAGCAAACCTTTAGATGTCAATTGCATGAAAAAAATGTAGCCTCAATTTTTTATTTCTGTTTTCCTAAAAAAAGAAAATTTCATATAAAAATGAAAAAACTCCTGAGACTTTATAATGGATGACTCCAGATCATCCATTATAAAAGAAAATATGTTATATTTTTCCTCTACATTTATACTCTCTTAAAGGTACAAATGAACATTTCAGAATAATAGGAATAACTACTTAAAAATTTTATATCCTACACCAGCTTCTATCCAGGGTAATATCTAGAGAAAGCCAAAGAAGCCTATTTAGTCTAACAAGAGAAGGAAAACAGCTAGTCTTAAAAAAGACATAAATAGCATAGTAAAATTACCTCAGTAAAAAAATAAACATTTTCTTCCTTCTTTTGGATAAATATAACCACATTAACCTTGACCCCTTTCCCCAGGAGCTGATGGGATATAGTTTTCCACAATGACATGTCAACTGCTGGCCAAATTGGGCTCTTGGGCTAATGCTGGAAAATTTGAAGCTGTGCATCAACATCATCAGCATAACTCTCTCTTGTCTTAGGCTGTAGCATCCTAAATTCAGCAACAGGGCTTAGCCTCAAATGTGCCTCAGAAGAGGATGATGTGCCTCCTGTTACAGTCAGGGATGTGTGCAGTTCTTTCTAGCATGTCTTTTCTTAATTAACTTGAAAAATACTTGACTAATACAACCGGCGGTCAGTTGACTCAAATATGTTAAATCACCTTTTATCTCAGAGATCATTTTCATTATTCACTATAAGATTTGCAGTGGAAGAATCTGGTCATAGATTAAAAGATGTATATTTCAAACTTATAAAAGTTCACAAGGAATTCTGATATTTTAATTAAACAATTACTGTGTGAGAATGTTACAGTTAGCATACACATCTACACTGAGATTTCTGATAAAAATTGGACTTTTCTTGCTTTCTAGGCATATTTGCTGGAATCCAAACCCGAACACAGGAGGTGACTCATCACTCCTCCCCACACCCACTAAAAATACAAATTCTAAAGGAAGGACTTACAAAGAAGTAGCAAAAACCATTCTTGCAATTCTTACTCTTGACCATCGTCGGCAGCCGTCCGTCTCGAGAGACGATGGTGTAGCTTCCCAAGAGTCTATCTGCACCACCGAGAATGGCTGTGCAGTCCGACTCGGGAGTGACATGGTATCTGTCTCCTCCCGTGTTGAATCGACATCTTGTGATGACGCTGAAGCTACAGAGCCTGGGCAGGGTAATATGGAGGGTCTGCTGTTGCCCATGCAGCAGACCCCCCCTCTCTTCGCAGCTGAAGGGTCCAAGGGAAAGACGGAGTCAATACAGCTTGGCTTCAGGTGCGCCGCAGGAGTTGCCGGTGTTGACTACAACGTCAAACCGCCTTAGGGACTCCGGCTCCGGATTTTCTGTCGGGGTTTACTCCCTTAGCCTTTCCCCTGAAGAGGTATGCCGCAAGGCAGCGGAGGTTTTTTGGAGTCAGAGTTTTCCTTCTCTGATGTGCCCTGACTGGAAGATCGAACCAGCAACACTTAGCTCGCAGGCCGATGCTCAATCCACTGAGCTAAACCAGCCAGGGTCCGCTCTTGACCATACACTTTAGAATTTATATAGAAAGGATATTTTTTCAAAGAAAACTTTTTAACAAGAGCACTGTCTGTTTCATAGTGAGTCTAGCATTTCTAAAACTTCCCAGTGAATATATGGGTATGTGTGTTTGTGTGAGAATTTGTGTGTGTGTGTGTGTGTGTGTGTGTGTGTGTGTGTGTGTGTCTTGGTGGAAGTGTCTTTCCCTTACTACTCAGAAACTAACTTGAATAATGGACTTGCCTTTAAGAGGGGAGACTGACATCTCAACCACTGGCTGGATAATTGTTGAGACACAAAACTCTTTGGCTTGGCTAATTTCATGGCACTAGAAATGCTAAGCAAAAAATTTCTATAGTTTCCAGCACTTGAACAGTTGGGTGCAACAATATATACAATTTCAAATGGGCATAGTGATCACCACAGATGACAGTTAAGCTTCAAGTGTTTGGGAGGGTCCTACCGGAGAAGATAGTGTGGTGGGTGGAGGTGCCTCCAGCATAAAGAAGCTAAGAAGCTCTGGGATATTACTGGGAAGTTAGAGTGGTCAGCCTGGATTGTGGAATTATATAATTTAAAATTTCCTAGAGCTAAATTAAACTTAGCTAATTTACATCATAGACATGAACAAGAAAAACTAGTAATCTACCTCAATGTTTCCAAATAATCAAACATATGGAAATATCTACTAGAATCACCCCCATTTTGTCTTGCTGTTTTCCTGTTGTACATGCTATAATATAAAATGTTTCAGAGAAAAGTGTATGTCCAAATGGGTTTGCAGCTCACAGTGCTTAACACAGTATTAATAATAATATAGAGTCTCAGTTCTTATTACTTTGGCATAGCACAATGATCCATTATGCATTGCAGGAAGCTTTTGCTAGGTCGCCAGAGATTTTCATAGTTGTTATAAAATATAAAATTTACAAGGCAAAAGAATGACTTTGTTTAGCGTACATAATGCATTATGAGTGTGTGATTGTGTATTTGCATTGTTGCATACATGTGAGTGTATTAGAATTTTATAATTGATCAATTCTGAGTTCCAATTTCTTTATATCCTGATCTAAATGAGATATTATAGAATATTACAATTATTTTGTTTTTTTCAGCTATAATTATCAGATATGAGTCTCAATATTTTTAATACATATAAGGAGTGTAATGCTTTTTTATCCATGGGATTATTGTGTTGATGACATAAAATGAGCTACTGTATGCAAAGTGCCTGGCACAAAATATATCTATTACTTTTAGGAGTTGAAAAAAGAACCATAGGAATGCACTGTATATAAAGGTCAGATATAAGATAAGTAGAGCATCAGTTTTATTTTGACCTAGTAATAAGAGGTAAGAGACAAACCCACAAAATATAAGAAATTCTTGTTATCCAAGGTAGTTACGTTCTATGTAATCACTGCTAACACTAAATTAGTGAATATCGAGTATTGTTTTTAGGGGAAATAAAAAGTGAGCCTCCTACAAGCACTTGAACACATTTTCATCAACACACCAATACACAATTTTGTTTTATATATATATATATATATATATATATTGTTTTTTAATATGTTTAAAGGTACCTTATTTAATAAATATTGTTGATTCATTAACCATTGAAATCATGGCCAACAGCAGGAGACTTATCTAACACATACATTTTCTCCATATGAAACATCACAGCCTTCTTGCACTCAGGAACACTAAATAGCACTTTAGCACTACTTTTGGCGAACATTTCAAATATCAAAGTCGCCAACAAAAAGCCCCCAAATTTGAAATATGTAGCACTAAATAAACAGTAAAAAGAACACTTGTTTATAGTATGAGAACTGGAACAAGAAGGTGCCTTGTCCATCCTCATCAGGAAATGCACCTGTTAGCCCACTCCAATGGATTGCCACTCTGTGCCGGTCTGCAAGTAACTACAAAAGTGCCTTGAGTTTTGATTTGGGGGTTACACACAAATTTAGTAAGTAGGCAAATTTACAAATATAAAATCTGAAAGTATAGAGAATCAAATAAATGTTCAAAAATACAATCTCTGATTGGTAGAAAAGTCTTGAATAAGTGACTCCCTACATTTTACTTAATATTAGGTTATGCAGTGCTGATATGCTTATAAATAGCTTATTAAAAATATATATTTTTATTGGCTATAAAACAGTTCCATCTGATTTTAAGATGCAGTAATATCACAGATTTCAGAAATTAAGACTTAAATTATATTTCAATATTAAGAGGTATAGTTAAAATAACAGTGTGTCAACTTTTTAAAAATGCAGAAAAAAGCTTTTCTGAAACTGGGCCTAACTCTGTAAAGCTGCAAGAAGAAATGGAATAATACATTTACCTCAGGCTACCTATGTATTACTGTTGCTTTTCCTTCAGAACTATAAAATAATTTTTCCTATCTATAAATTTAGTCATTCAATTAGAAATTCAATAAACCAAAAAGTAGAAATTAAAAAAAGTATCTGAGCACTCTGCTTCTGAATTCTTACCATATGAAGGGTTCATTACATCCTAAAAGGCCCCAAAATGTTGTTTCTGATTTGGTTTCTTGCTTATTTGTTTTTCAATAAAACATGACAGTTAAATCTATTTTAAAAGTTAGTTGAACTGACTCTTCTAATAAATAATTGAAAACATGAAAATGATATTTCTGTGTACCAGACTGGTCTACTGATAGCTGCACTTACAATGATTCTATAGAGAAGGATAAAAATTGTCATTATTTTCTTTCCATTACTTTTAATAAACATTTCACTAAATAGTATATATAATACCAAAAAGTATTTCAACACAGTTACCATTCAGAAGTGCAGTTGAATCCACAACTTGAAAATTAGCCTAATGATTCTTCCACCTGCCCAACTGTTAGTAAAAATAAATGGGCCTTATAAGTAGCTAGAAAATTCAATTACAGGAATTTAATGCTACTGTGTGACCTGTATTATTGATGCATTTCCCAGGAGGACCAAAATGTGGAATTCAGTTTGGCTAAATATTTATTACATGTCACTTTTTGCATAGACTGAGTAAGCCAGATTTCCTCAGGAAACTCATTTTCTAGTTAAGGAGATCAGAGACATATACAAAAGACTAGAATGTAGGACAACAGAAGAAGGACATACAAATTGTTGCAGCTATTCAGAAAGAAAGAGATATGCCATTGTAAAAATCAAGAAATGTATTGTGGGGCAAAAGCATGTTTGATTACTTGAAATGATCTCCTTTGCAAGAACATGGAGAAAAGGGAGTTCAGCTAGTTAAAGGTTTAACCTTGTATGCGGAAGTATGCAACATGGGGTTGCTTAGGAAAAATATGCAACCTAAAGAGAGGGTTTTGGGGACAGAAGGGTGTGTGTGTGTGTGTGTGTGTGTGTGTGTGTGTGTGTGTGTGTGTGTGTGTGTGTGTGTGTGTGGTGTGTGTATTGGATATAGGGCAAGATTGGCCAAAGATCTACAATGACAGAATAAAAAATTCAAACTTAAATTAGAAAAAAGAAAAGCTTTTGAATAGGAAAATAATATGATGTATGGGAACTATGTCTTAAAATTATTTGCCATGGAACAGGCTATAGGCAAGTTTAGACGAGAGAGATATAAAAGAGTAAGGAGACCAGTTTTAGTGCCTTAGTGGATACTATGTGTTTTACATCTATTTTCCCATTGCATGTCCCTAATAATCCTTTTCAAAGTTTGTAACACTTCTTTCTATTTCAGAAAGGCTTAAGGACTTTAAGTAAACTGCTAAAAGTAAAAGAACTAGTAAATGATGAGCTAAAATGTAAACAATTGTCTATTTGGCTAAAAGCACAGAACAATGTTGGCTGAATGACCCAGTAAATCAATGAATAAAGGGATATTTTGTGAGTATAATTCTTTAATATATTCATTCCCTGTTCTCAAGGAAATTTGTAATATATTCAACTTGAAAAATCATTCCCTTATGTTTTTCTGATATATGGAATTACAGGACAGGTTCCCAACAAAATCAGTGACTTTACGAGATCTCAGCAGGTTTCACAGACTTAGATACAATTAAAGATTTCATACTACAATTCTTTGCAAAAACTATTAATACACTTTGTGTTTATCTTTATAGATGAGTAATTTTTAAGAAGTTCTTACATTTGACCTCCTTTGATCTTTCAGTCATAAGAGCCCTAGAGAAATATTCCAAGGGAAGTGAATTGAATTTCACCTCAGCACAATTCAATGTGCGATCCAAACAAAATTGGAATAAATGTTCACACAGACAACAAACAAACAAGAGCTAACATGATGCTTTAAAATTTTATAATCTGATGATCAAAGATTAAAGTAATACTTTGTTGAAAATTTCAACATATGCATGAAGCTGAACTTTGAGACATGATACAGCCTATTCATTAAGAGCATAGATGTCAGAGCTAGAATGTCTGGGTTTGAATATCTGTATGACCTTGGGAAGTCACATATCCTGTGTGTACCACTGATGGAATAAGAAGAGTAACAGTTCTACCCTCATATTGTTCCTATTAAGTAAGCAAATGTAGACTGGTTGATTAGCTGTCTATATTTACAGCCTTTTTACTGTAACCAGCAATTAGTAAATGTTATATAAATATTTATAATCCATTATCATTTTAAGATTTAAGGTATCCTGATTATCCTGGGCCTTCCAATTTGAATAATAATAATAATCACTAAGATTTACATTCCAAATTCAAAAGGTGGGGTTGGCTTAGTGTCTGCAGAGAAACTATATGTTATTCTCTGTAGCATGTGTATGGGCCAGTGCCTAAGGGAAAGGCAGGTTTTATCAGAAACTAATTCCCCCACAAAGGAGCCCATTTCTTACATCAAGTATGTGAATTAAAAAATCCAGCACTGACAAAACTAATACCAAGGGGGAAAAAGTCACATGCCCCTTAGTTTAGTCCTTGTTCTCAGTTTCCCCACCCCTACCACAGCAGGTTAACATTTTAACTACCGACCAAAATCAGCTCATTTGGAGAAAACTGAAAAATTACTATACGATATATTATCTACAGCTCAGGCCTTCAGCAGACTAAAGGAAGAAAAGCAGTTGGTTTCATTTCTTGGCATTTTGCTGTAAAACTTCTTCTCCAGTCTCAATGTGTAAATCAAAATGATTTCAAATGGAACTATGTAGCAAAGGAGTTGAAATGCAGAGGTAACATGTATTAAAACATTCCTATTCTGAATAGAGTTCTTTGATTATCTTATTATTTCTTTATTAGTACACCTCTATTTACTAGTAGAATCTGGAGAATAATAAACCACCATTTTTTCTGGGAGATAAATGTTTATACTATCACTTTCTTTTAAAAATATCTAAAATCTTTGGGAGCAAATATTTAATCTTTAAAATAAGGATTATATAAAATTCTTTCAAATAACATGCTGACTCATAGGTAAAGCAAAATATGTAGTAATTCTACAATAATTTTTAACAGGAAATACTAGCTGAAGAGGTGTCCTGTCAATGGTGATGTAAACTTGTTCAATGATTGCTACAAAAGATGATTATATTAACAAAAATATTATAGTATGCAGGATGTGAAAACATATAAGATAGAACTTTATAATCATTGGAGTTTTCTCACCAAAAAACTAGCTAGACTTTACTTAACACTCAGTATATATTCAGTTAAACATTTTGTCATTATCTTGTTTCTTCTGAACAAAAACCTATAGAAAAAGGAGTATATTATCTTCATTTAAAATAAAACTAAACAAAACCTAAGGCATGGAAAGTAAATAAACTTACTCAAATATCATATGGTTTTAATAGCTAATGTGCCATGGAGCCTATATTTTGACCAAGGCTGATTCCAATGCTATACAAATATATGACTGTTTCTGTGAGCTTAGACTTGATGTCTTAGGCAGAAAAGGGTCACTGAACATTTCTGAAAAAAAAATTTGCAAAGGGAAAAGGCTGTTCTAGAAGGTCAATGTGCAGAAAATAACTGAGTGGGAGAAAGAGAGTGAGAGAGAGTAATATCTTGGGGTTAGGTTGGGCATTATGAAGGATTTGTGATAATATAGGATTGACAGAATACTGAGTAATATCACTGTATATGTCCATGAGATTTTGATAACACCTTCTCATAATAACCTTATGGGATAGGTATATTGTTATCCTCACTTTACTGAAAAAGAAACTAAAGCTTTTTAAAAACCTCAGTAATTATTCAAAACTCACGGCTAATAAGAAAAGAAACTGGGATATAAAGCCAAGCCTATCTGATTCTAGGGCCTATGTAAACACCAAGCTATGTTGATCATGTTATTTTATGTATATAAACTGTCCTGAATCTCGCAACATCCTTATAAGGTTCATTAAGACTTAGAGGACTTCTGGTCAAGATGGAAGCATAGGCAAACATGGCTCATCTCCTCACATAACAACCACATCAAAATTACTACTAAACTATAGAACAACCATTATTCAGAACTGTCAGAAATTAAGCTAAATGGAAGTCTGACAACTATGAAATTAAAGACACCACATCCATCCGGTATGGTAGGAGGAGCAGAGATGCAGAACAGGTTGGTCTTACATACACAAGTGGTGGGTTAAAATTCAGAATGGATATCTTGGGAATGAGGAGTCCCAGCCCCCTACTATGCCTCCCAGCCAGGAGTCACAGTGCCAGGAAGATAAGTCCCCCTAACTTCTGGCTGCAAAACCCAGCAGGGATTGAGTTGGTAGAAGAAAATGCTGTACTCCTAAGCAGTTCCTCTAAAAGAAACCATACATGGACTTACTCAGACTCACTCCCTCTGAGCTCCAGCACTTGGATAGCATTTTGAAAGGCACCACTGTCATACAGGGAGAAACTGAATTGTCTGGTATCAAGGCAAGAGCTGGGGGACAGCTTTCTTCTAGACATAAAAACAGGCAGAGGCTAGTTTCCCTTTTCTGAACCTCCCACACACACACATAGAGCCACAAAGATGGCAGGTGGGTGCCATATCTGAGACTCCATCAACCTGGCTAACACTGTTTGGCCCACCCTGGAAATCCCTTGAGACTCCATCCCACACAACATATGAGGCCCACCTCAGCTGTTAACTCTTATTTTTTCATATGGATAATTGGTCTTGGCTCATGCTTCACAACTTCCTAAATCCTCTCAAACAAGCAATACCTGGCCTCCATGAGCTCCAACCCCTGTATATCTTGCTAAGTGGCCACAGGCACAGCACTAGCAGCAGCCAGCCTAGGTTCACAGCTTGGCTTCACCTAAGAATCTCCAAGCCCAGCACAAACAGCAGCCATCTCAGATTGCTTTGTAGTTCATGCAGGGTGGCCCCAGGCAGAACATAAGTGGTGGCTGACTTTGGCCTGCAACACCCAGGAAACCTCAGAGCCTGCACATCAAGTGGACAGCTACAGACCACATCCAAGCACCACCACCCTGCACCTGCACAGCTGATCCTCCATGGAGGTTGGAGGTTGGTGGTCAGTGGTCACAGCCACTCCTTGCAGATGACTGGCCTGGGTAAATCCCTCCCATTTACCTGCCAACAGCAATCAAGGCTCAACTTCAAGAGAAGGGTATACCTTGAGTACCCAACTTGTGAAATAGGGGAGGCTGTGCCACTAGATCCTACAGGACACCTACTACATTAGTCTACAGTACCAGGCAGGATGTCATAGCAGCTCTACTTAATACATAGAAAAAACACACAGGGAAGTTGCCCAAATGAGGAGACAAGGAAACATGGCCCAAATAAAAGAACAGATCAAAGCTCCAAAAAAATAACTAAACAAGATGGTGATAAGTGATGTATCAGATGCAGAGTTCATAAAAGTGGTTATAAGGATGCCCGAGAAACTAAGTGAAGACCTTAACAACATAAAAATTATCCAGTCAGAAATGAAGGATACGTTAATTGAAATAAAGAAAAATTTATATGAAACAGCAGTAGAGTGGATGAAGCTGAGAATCAAATCAATGATTTTGGAACATAAGGAAGCAAAAAACAACCAATCAGAATAACAAGAAGAAAAGGAATTCAAAAGAAAACAAAACAAGGATAGTGGACGCAGCCTCTGTGACAGCTTTGAGTGATCCAACATTTGCATCGTAGGGGTCCCAGAAGAAGAAGGAAAAGAGCAAGAAAATGGGAATCTATTTAAAAAAACAATGAAGGAAAACTTCTCTAATTTAGCGAAGAAAATAGACATGCACTTCCTGGAAGCACAGAGAATCCCAAACAAGAACAAGAAACATCATAATTAAAATGGCAACTGTTAAAGATAAAGAGAGTATCTTAAAAGCAGTGAGAGAAAATAAGTTATGTACAGGGAAGTTCCCATCATTGTTAGCTGATGTCTCAAAAGAAACTTTGTGGGCTAGAAGGGATTGGAAAGGAATATTCAAAGTCATGAAAAGCAAGGACCTACAGCCAAGATTGCTCTACCCACTAAGATATCATTTCAAATTGAAGGGCAGATAAAGAGCTTCCTAGACAAGAAAAAACTAAAGGAGTTACTCACCAAACCATTATTATATGAAATATAAAAGGGTTTTATTTAAGAAAAGGAAGATAAAAACTATGAACAACAACAATAAATGCATACCTATCGACAATTGAACCTAAAAAAAAAAAAAAAAAAAAAAAAAAAACTAAGCAAACAAGAAGAACAGAGACAGAATCATGTATATGGAGAGCATTTTGATGGTTGCCAGAATAGGACAGGGGCTATGGAAGAGTGGGTGAAGAGGTGAGGGGATTAAAAATGATAAATAGGTAGTTACAGAATAGTCATGGGGAGGTAAAGTGCAGTATAGGAAATGGAGTAGCCAAAGAACTTATGTGCATGACCTATGGACATAAACAATAGTGTGGGGATATCTGAGGGAGTAGGAAAGCTGGATGGAGGGGTGCAAAAGGGGAAATTTGTGACAACTGTAATGGCATGATCAATAAAATGTAATATAAAAACCAGTTAAAAGACTATCCAATTTCATATAATTGGGATTCAAATCTAGTCTTGTTAATAATGATGGATAAAGTTAAATGAAATATGTAATTGAGATAAACTATTTTCAAAGCAAATGATTGTGCCAAGAAAATATCTAAACTTTCTGCTTCACAAAAGATCAGTTTCAGTTCTTTTATATTGATTTTAATAATAAAAATTGTTTTTTGTTTTTTTTTTCCTCCATTTTCACTGTTTTCTATTTATTATCTTGAAGTTCTGAGGTTTGCTTATCGTTGAGTCACCAAGAGTAGACTTTCTGAAATAATGGAATTAATCAGCATTTGATTTTTGGGGGGGGTGGGTGTATTTTTTTCAAAAAAGATAAAAACTATCACAAAAAGTAGACTGTCTCTCATGCTATTTTTCTATGAATTACAGTAAGGTTGTATCCAAGAAGTTGCAATGCCAAAACCAGCTCAGCTCAGACTGTACAGGTCCATGCTATTCTTAACATATCGAAGAATGAGATAATCATTTCACGTTATAGCAAGACCCAGACTCATTGTTCATGGGTTTTCATAAGTGATAAAGATAAAAGAGACTAAGTGCAAGTCAATATTAGAAATATCTTGGGCTTATCTTCCTTTTTTTCTTGATTTGGAGGTTGCACAGCCATCTGTCCAAGCACTCCATGCTGCAGTGACGGACTGACATGTCCTTCCCTCAGATAATAATTGGTTTTGGCTTTCTGCCTGCAAACTGCTGTGAGCACAATTTAGAATCTGACTCCCAACACTTGACTCCAAGTTGCCTTGATTTACTTTTTCCCAGAACAGTAGAAATTTTTGTTGTTATTCCTAAACTCATATTTCAAATAGTGTATTACAAGGTTAACCAGCTTCAGCTCATAACTTTTAAGTCTTGTTGAACATTATAGAAGGGATATAAACAACACATCTAAAAAGTTATTAAAATTTCTTTCCATAAATTACCAGTTCTCCTAAATTTCTATTGGGCATGAAAAAATGCTCTCAAGTGGCTCCTTGCCCTTGTCAGAACTACAGCAGTTATCACAATGGATTTTCTTGAGTTTAAACCTGGTGATCATGTCCAAGTCCTAATTCTGGGTCTATTTATTATCCTTGCTCTAGTTCGTGCTAGAAAACCCAACACATATAACAGACATGACATGTCTAAACTGAAAAACGTCAAGTTCTAGCATGGTGGTTTGAACTGAATGCTCAGAAAGTGGTTTCTGAATGAATAAATAGGTAAATATTGCAGTTACTAATTAACTATCATTTTTTTCATCAAGATGGACTCAAGAAATTTTATTTTCCTTTGATCAGAGGGGAACATGCTTGATGATATCCTCACTTCAAGATTCAGGTTGTTTTAAGTCTCTTGATCTGGAATATCGATTATCATATAAAAGGAGGGAGCATGGTGAAATATATAAGAAAGTCTCAAGAATGTCACTAGAAGTGACAGCCATCATTTCTGCTCACATGTCAGTAGAAATGCAATTCTACTATGTCCCAAAAGGAAAAGACCTAGAATATTGTAGAAAAGAACTTATTCACCGCATTACAGCAGTCCCCAACTTTTTCTGGCGCAGGGACTGGTTTCGTGGAAGACAATTATTCCACGGAACGGAGCATAGGGGATGGTTTCGGGATGATCAAGCACATTACATTAAAGCTCAGCTGCTGCTGTGCGGCCTGGCTCCTAACAGTCTATGGACTATACCTGCTTGCAGCCCAAAGGTGGGGGACCCTGCACCACAAAATCACCACCTACCACAGTAGACTGTGAGCTCCGTAATGGCATAAAATACATCCTATTAATTTGCGGCTATTTTTTTTTTAATGTTGCCCATAAAATTTAAGCAGTAAATGTTTTTAAGATGAATGAATAAATGATCTCCTACTAATCTTGAACAGTAATGCAAATTGTGGTGGTGATTTCAGACAAAACATATATCAATAAAATAAACTCGTTCAGAACTTCATTTAACTAAAATATTTGTTGACTCACTTCATTTTGATATCCATTTTCTCAAATCTCACAGTTTCCACCTAGAAAATATTAATTATTATCTTGAACCTCTTCCTTAGATTGTAATAAAAATAACCCTTGGGATTTTGCCAAAATTTTTCCTCTATTATTATTTTATTTTTAAATAGTTTACCTTGCTATGGAAGAACACTGTCATTTACAGACATTAATCATGTGGTGGGGTTTAATAGCTTTTTTTTAAAAATATATTTTATTGATTATGATGTTACAGTAGTTTCAATATTTTTCCCTTTGCTCCCCTCTGCCCAGTACCCCCCCTCCCTCCAGCAATCCCATCCCGCTTAGTTCATGTCCATGGGTCATGCATATAAGTCTTTAGCTTCACTCTTTCCTATATTATTCTTAATTTCCCCTGTCTATTTGTACCAACCAATTATGCGTCTTAGACCCTGTACCATTTCCCCATTTCTCCCCCTCCCCCCTTCCAGCTGATAACCCTCCAAATGATCCCCATACCTATGATTCTGTTCCTATTCTGGTTTGTTTAGTTGGATTTTGTTTTCATTTTTTAGATTCAATTGTTGATAATTGTGAGTTTGTTGTCATTTTAGTGTTCATAGTTTTGATCTTTTTCTTAAGTAAGTTCCTTTGACATTTTCATAGAATAATGGCTTGGTGATGAGGAACTACTTTAACTTCACCTTGTCTGGAAAGCACTTCCTTTGCCCTTTCATTCCAAATGATAGCTTTGCTGGATAAAGTAATCTTGGTTATAGGTTGCTTTTCATCACATTGAATACTGCTTGTCAGTCCCTTCCTGCCTGCAAAGTGTCTTCTGAGAAATCAGCTGATAGTCCTATAGGCACTCCTTTGTAGGCAACTCTCCGTCTCTCTCTTGCTGCCCTCAGGACTCTCTTTATCTTTCACCTTTGGCATCTCAGTCATGATGCATCCTGGTGTGGTCCCCTCTGGGTCCAGCTCACCTGGGACCCTCTGTGCTTCCTGGACCTGTATGTCCATTTCCTTCACAAAATTTGGGAAGTTTTTCTCATTTTTTTCAATTCTTGCTTCCTCATTCTTCACTGGTTGACTGTTTTTTTCTTCCTTATGTTCCAAATCATTGATTTGAACCCAGTTTCCTTCGCTTCACCATTGGTTTTGTGTGGATTTTCCTTTGTTTCACTTAGCATAGCCTTCACTTCTTCTCTTATGCATTTGCCATGCTCAAGCATATCTGTCAAGCCTGTGAGCGTCTTTATCACCAGTGTTTTAAATTCTGAGTCTGTCAGGTTGTCTATCTCCTCACCTGTTAGGTTGGCTATCTCCTTGTCACTTAGTTCTCCCACTGGAACCTTAATCATTCCCCCTTTTGGGCCATACTTCTCTGTCTCCTCATTCTGACAGGCTCTTGTGTTTGTTTGCCTCAGCATCCCAGGTAGAGATGTTGCTCCTGTTACATTGTAAGGGGAAGACAGCACTTTTTTTTTTTAATGTATATTTAGATGTCATGTTTTTACACCATGCTAATTATCTTCAGTGTATATGTTTTAATCCTTTTCCATCCTCACTGAACACAAACCTTCCTCTGAGCTAACATAACCTTTGTGCATTCAATTGTATATCTGTAGAAAAATCACTGTTACTGAATTTCCATCCTGGAGTCCTTCAAATGGTTGTCAGGTCTATATTATCAGTCCCAATGACTGAGTCAGGAAAGGCAGACCTTTATTGAAAGTGGTATGAAAGATATTTCAAGTATTAAGCCTAAACATTGATGATATATAATTATTGTGTTGTGACAACAACCTTCTTGATTTAATACCCTAAAGAATTTCAAGTTTTTCAGAGGATATGAAAAGTACAATAAAAAGAAAATAACAAGTGGCACATGTGAGTTTCCTATGTTAAAATAAAGTAATGCAAGGAGGAAACATATCTAAACATCTTTACCCAAATGAACAATGTTCCATAAGATTGTCTTCCCTCTGATATTTTATTTCAGTAACTTAAAATTAAAATAACATACCTGTTACACAATTTTTGATCCTTGTACTAAAGTTCAGGCTACACACAAAACCAGTGATAACATAAACAACATTTTTATTTTTGTGTCTTTGCAATTTTACTATTAAGTATTTAGAGGTTAGTTATAGACAGTTTAGTCCAGGTAAAAATAGAATAATAAAAAGTTCCTTATTCTTTCCTAATAGGGTTCTCTTCTCCATTCAACAACATGAGTACTTTCCTTTTCCCTGGGGTCAAAATGGGAGAGCAATAACATAACAAATAATATGCTTGAACAAAGAGACATATATAAAATTTACCTTTTAATATTCAGGGAAAATATATTATTTTCAAGCAAAATATGGATATTCAGAAAAATTGACTTTTGTAGTCCAAAATTAAACACATTAAATTTTAATTAATGTTACACAGAATATATTCTCCAAAAGCAATTTACTAAAACTGAAAACCACAGGTAAGAATATCAATTTTGTAAACCCCAATATATCAAAAACTATAAATTGTATTAACCAGTACCCCTTAAATTAAAAATAAAATATTACAGAGATTAAAATATGACTAGGATTAAACATTAAGGAAAATCTCTTCAGACCAAAATCTGTGAGATGGGACAAAATTAAATTTTATACATTAGACATTACATACAAGATTACTCCTTTGTGTACATTTATTAGAAAATAAGTTATTAAAAATATGAATTAAGAGCTAAGTATTTTTACTAGAGCAACTGGACAAATGTCAAAATCAATAGAAAGGGAAATAATAAATAGGGAAGCTTGTATACAAGGATGAACAAAAATTAATAAGTAACATTTAATAAAAAGAAATAGTTAGAGAGATGGGTCTTTGAAAAGATTAATTAACAACTAATAAGATAGAAAAGGCTCTTATCAAAATTGATCAAAATAAAATACAAAATATGCAATAAATAAATACATAAAAAGGACAAATTCAGAGCTAACAGTGTAACAGAAGAATAAAATATCACCAACTACATAATAATAAATTTGGTAACATTTGGCCAAATGGATAAATTTTTGGAACAGAAAAAATGTGGCCTGACTCTTTAAGCAAAATTGGACACTTTAAAAGACAGAACAATAATCTTTAAAGAAGTTGAAATAATCAAAGAATACCTCTCTACCTCAGATAAAGCATACAGATAATTTTTCAAGGATGTTTTTCTCAAATATTCAAGAACTAGAAGCTCTATATTATAAAGGGTATTTCAGAGTATATAAAAGAGATAGAAAGTTGATCCATTTATTTTATAAGTCTCAAAAATAAAATTATAAGCCCATCAGTCTCATTATAATGGATGTAGACATTTTAAAAACAGAATATTTATAAAATCTAACTCCGTAGTATATCAGGATCAAAATAGTTTCATACCGGAAATACAAGAATGATTTGGCATTAGATCTCTTACAATAGAAATAATATTAATAAAAGACAATATCTTACCATTATCTGATGTTTTCAAAAAAAGTACACTATAATATTATTTATCTCTTTATAACACAATTTTCAGGGAACTAAAGTAATAGAAAAACTCAATAAATTGATAAAACAATTGTTAGAGCAACATTCTAATGTTAATGGAAAAACTAAACTTATTTCCATTAGTATTCAGGGATGCTATGGTCTAAATATTTGTGCTTCCCTCAAATTCAAATATTGAAATCCTAATCCCCACAGGAGATGGCATTAGTAGGTACAGGCTTTGAAAGGTGCTTAAATCATGAGAATGGAAACTGAGAAAAGAGGTCCCAGAGAGAGCCATATCCCCTTTTATTGATACCATGTGAATACAGAGAGAGAAAATGGCTCCTGTGAGTCAGGAAGGCAGCCCTCACCTGACCATGCTGATATCCTGCTGTCAGACATCCAGGTCCCAGAATGGTGAGCAATAAACTTCTGCTGTTTATAAGCCACCCAGTCTGTAGCATTTTGTTATAGCAACCCAAATGTCAAGGGGTGTGACAAGAAGGCCCATTTAAGTACATGATTCTACTTTAAAGCTGTAAGTGGCAAAAACCAATATAGTAAACATGTTACTCCTACCCAAAATAACCTATAAATTCAGTGCAATACCTATAAAAAACTTGTTTTTTTTTAATCAACTAAATAAGACAAATTTACAAAGGAACAAAGTTCTATAATGAACCAAGTCAAGTTTGAAAAAGGATAAAGAGAAAGGGAGAAGATATTCTATTAAATATTTAAACTCATTCTAACACAATTGAATTTTTATAGATATGTGGTATTAGTTGAAGAGCAGAAAAGTAAAAGGATGAAACAGATAGATGATACATGGGAATTTTATATATGATAAAGGTAATACCAACAAAACATGTGGAAATAATACACTGATTAGTAGATGGTGTTAGAGAAAATCTGGGCTGCATCTTTACTCTATGCCATATATTTTAAAAAAATAAACTGGTTTGCTACTTTATATTATTTATAAATTGTAGTCCTAATGGATTGATAAAAACCAAGACATTTTAGGGATGAATTAAAGCCAGGAAATTACTAAACTATGGAAGTGTAGGAGGAACTACTAGCAACAAAAGTAGGAGAGTTTCTTCTTAAAGAATATAACAAAAAACACAAAACATGAAGTAAAATGTTGATGTATATAACTACATGAGTAAGGATTTCAGTTCAATTTAAGGGCATGATAGACAAAGTCAAAAGATAACTGCCAACTTGAGAAAAGATATTTGCAAAACTAAATTCCCATCTAAATTAGAATCCACTCAACAACCACACACACACCAAAAAAAGGCAAAAATTTGAAAGCAGTATAATATCAAGCATTAGCTAAGATGTGTGGAGCAAGAAACAAAGTTTCATTGGCAGGAGTGGAATTGTATTGGTAAGGCATTTTGGAAAGTATTATTGAAATTTAGGATACATATACAAAATGAATCAGTGATCTCTCTCCCAGGTGTAAGTCCTAGAAAAATCCTGCAAGAGTATATGTAAAGACAAGTACAGATTAGCAATATCTTCAAAACATTGTATAGTAGTCCCTCTCTATATCACAGTTCACTTATTGCAGCCTCACTGTATCACGGGATTTTTAAAAATACTATATTTAATTATTTATTGCGGATCTTTCGCTATATTGCGGGATTTTGCGGTACTGTATATGTCGTCGGCAGCCGTCCGTCTCGAGAGACGATGGTGTAGCTTCTTAAGAGTCTATCTGCACCGCCGAGAATGGCTGTGCAGTCCGACTCGGGAGTGACATGGTATCTGTCTCCTCCCTTGTTGAATCGACATCATGCGATGACGCTGAAGCTACAGAGCCTGGGCAGGGTGATATGGAGGGTCCGCTGTTGCCCATGCAGCAGACCCCCCCTCTCTTCGCAGCTGAAGGGTCCAAGGGAAAGACGGAGTCGATACAGCTTGGGTTCAGGTGCGCCGCAGGAGTTGCCGGTGTTGACTACAACGTCAAACCGCCTTAGGGACTCCGGCTCCGGATTTTCTGTCGGGGTTTACTCCCTTAGCCTTTCCCCTGAAGAGGTATGCCGCAAGGCAGCGGAGGTTTTTTGGAGTCAGAGTTTTCCTTCTCTGATGTACCCTGACTGGAAGATCGAACCAGCGACACTTAGCTCGCAGGCCGACGCTCAATCCACTGAGCTAAACCAGCCAGGGCCTACTGTATATGTATGTTGTTAATATTACATAGGTTTAAGAGTGTAGAATATGTTTAAGAACATAAGTAGTGTTTATAAAAGTGTGGAAAAGGTTAATAAGGGACTGGGAATGGTTTATAAGTGTGTGGGAAGGGTTTATAAAGCCTTAAAATATATATAAATACTAAAATAAATGTAAGGTTCCTACTTTGCGGATTTTCACCTATCGTGGGGGGTTGGGGGGGAGGTCTAGAACATAATACCTGCGATAAGTGAGGAAATACTGTAATAGCAGAGAGTTTGATGAAACTTAGTTTTCCATAGCTAGGAGATTGGTAAATAAATAAATATGGTAGACATTATGTAATGCTTCTGTAAAATTCAACAGTAAAAACAATAAAGAAGTACACACAGCAATATTGATAGAGCTTAAAAGTAAAGAGCTGAAAGAGAAAATTAGGGAAGTAAATACAACTTTTTACATAATACTATTTACTATTAAATGTAAAATACTAAAATTGATCAACAACATATAATTATAAATAACTCCACCTAATAGTCCAGTATGTGCTCCTATGCAAGGCATATTTGCAAACCATTATAGTGATTTAATCACAGTAGACTGGGTAATTCCTATGAACCCTTTCATTTAGAAAAAATAGATTGAGTAGACAAATATTCACTGAGAAAAAATATATTGAGTTGATAATAGTTTTTAAAGTCTGATTAAAGGTACTAGAGGGATATCAAGGAATATGGTGTCTGGAACTTGGCAGCTTATAGACAGCTTTTAGTATATAAAATGCACAAATGACTAGGAGTACCAAAACTGAAATTTAAAACCTTACAAATGTTTGCTTACAGGACTGTAGATTTCACTCTATGTTTTGAAGAAGGAGCTGTGGTCACAAAATTGGCATAATCCCACTCAAACTCCAATCTGCTCCAGGAAATGCCACAGAGCTATTCCCCGAAAGATACAGGGCTATAGACTGAGGAGCTGATGTATGCTGTCCCTAAACCACGTAAATCTATACAAGACATCCAGATTTACAAACAAGTCACAACCACAATGGCCACTACCCAGCATAATCCTGCAAGTATAGGAAGAAGGCTTTGAACATTTCTATAGTACCATGTATGGAGGGACACTCTAAACAGTCCTTAGATTATTCTAACAAAGTTTCTCAATACATGCAAAAAGTTACTCTAAAATCTCACCAAATGGATACTATATAGACAAATGAAATGCCTACACTAGAATTTAACTAAGTTCTCTTCTACCATCTAGTGACAAATTTGGATAATGCAGAGTTGAACTGATGTGATTGTTAAATACAGACCATTTTGTAAACTATGATAAACATGCTTTAAAAGTTCAACCAAGAAGGATGCAATCAGAGGTGTTGTAATAATTGTCTCTAACATACACAATCATAATCAATTCTCAGTAAATGTTTGCCTAGCAGCAGATATCCCAAATGTTGTTTACAACAAATCACTAAAAATATCTGTAGAAACCAGAGCTGATTTACAGAAACAAATCTGGAACCACAACGTAATGCACACACTTTCTTTTCACCCAGTTATTCATATCTTTTTATTATTTTTATCTTATTTTATTGTTTTATTCATATTTTATTATTTCATTTTATTTTCAATAAGTTAAGAACTTGCTGAAGATGAACTCTGTGTGGGTCACTCTAGTTGATTGTTCTCAAATAAGCTTAATATAGAGATTTCTTGCCAATATTTCTATTGTTCTTGTTGATTCTTCTGTATCTTGTGAATCTCTATGAAAATGACAGTCTTGGTGCAGAATTTAAGCTTTGTCCAAATAGTCACTCTAATTAAGTGGAGTCATTTGATCTAACAGTTCCCTATCATTGAATAATAAATAAGGTACACTAATATTAATATGAAAACATTTATCAGAATATTTTTGTAATTATAAAAAACTAAAAGTTAAACTATAACCAGTATCTAATAAATTAATTTAATTTTCCATATAATTAATAAAGTAATAGAGATGTATATTTTTACATAACATGGAAAAGTTATTTTGATATATATAAGTATTTATCAAAATATATATATATGGAAAATATGTTTATGAATATAAATACATATATATATATATGAACATATATAATATAGACCATTTTAACTCAGTGGCACACATTTATATAACAAAGGTAAAAGTAAATATATCACAATATTAATACACTGATTTTCTCTAATCTGTGTTATTATGAGTTAGATTTTTGGGTACTTATATTTTCCAGTTTTTCAATAACTGGTATTATTACTTTCAGATTTTGAAAAAAACAAGGCATCTTTTGCAATCAATCCATTTTATAGGAGATGAAAAATAAGATCCAAAGTCATACTGGCAATTGACACAGCCACTACTTGAATTCAGTGCTCTATGGATTATTTACAGACAAAACCAGGTTTTAAACCTCAAAGTTAAGATGTCTGACTTTGTGATTCTCTTCTGAATTCATTTACAACTTGACTTATTATTTTTCTGAAATAGTAACACATATTGCTCATTTCTGCATCCAGCAGCTGCTGTTCAGAGGATGGAATAAAAACCACAACTCACAACCTTTCATGAGTCCACCAGTCATCAAGCATTGGTATCTCTTAGGAATCCTAAGAACTTAAATCAAGCATGATCACTTGGAAGGAAAAGTTCTCTAGAGAAATCCCTCCGCCTTTGAGATCCATATTGCATAATCATTAGAGATACTGTTAAAAGTTGAGTGTAAAACAATTGAAAATGCACTTGCTGTGAATGTATTATTTATGAAAGAGAAGGTGTAATTTGAAAAAAATGAATCAGAAATCTGAGGGTAGTTCAGTGAAAACTGGTGCTGGGATTTCAGCTGAATGAGGCTCTGGGTATATAGCTGATGGTAGACTAGGATACTCTATTTTACATTTACTTTTCTTGTTATATCCTGACATTTTCACTATACAAAAGTAAGTCACTTGAATGATCTCTGGG
The DNA here is from genome assembly GCF_987537825.1 of Furipterus horrens. Lineage (NCBI taxonomy): Eukaryota > Metazoa > Chordata > Mammalia > Chiroptera > Furipteridae > Furipterus > Furipterus horrens. The sequence goes on along the minus strand of NW_028327175.1, from coordinate 146,127,168 downwards.
CTCTCGCCAAATCACAGGTATACCATATGGCAGTTTATCACGTGTTCCCTTTGTCCACATCTATAAACTCTCGACACACTGCTTGCACACCTTGTGAAGGGCCCAAAACTTATCTTGATCACCAAGTTTTACTTTAAAATATGCAAAATAGGTTTGCCTGAAAAATGCACTGATGCTTGTCCTTTGACTGGGAATTGTGAAACTGCTAAAGATATAACAAAACAAATCAGGGTTGTTTAGGCACTTAAGATAAGAAATAACAGAGGCAGACATGATCTGAAGGAAAGGAAATAAGAACATATGTAAATAAAAAATAAATTCTGCTAGCTCCTTGTATACAGACAAGAACTCGGACTACACTTTGGAATATGATTCACTACATATATGGAGGGGCACACAACCTCTCACCACACTGTCTCATGTGTAACTGAATAGCCTATACAAGTATGAACCTGTTGCTGCTCTCCAAGGTGGTCTCTCACCCCTCCCCACTTGAGGGAAGTTTTCTCTCAGCCAATAGGAAATCACTAGTGCTTCCCTCTATCCAGGCTCAATCCAGCCTAGAGTGGCCGCACTAAGATAACCTGTACAGAAAAAACTTGACATGATAGAAGAAAACTAACTGCAGTTTTGAAATCAGCTGAAAAATATAACTCAACAGGAATTATGTTAAAAAATGTTCCCCTGTGTAATCTATGACTATTCTTCCAATTCTGGTTGAGCATATACTATATACTGCCCACTGTACCCATCATAGGATATAAAGAGGTAAACAAAACAGATATATCCCCTATGCTTGTGGAACTTAAATTCTAAAGAGGGACAGGTACTAAAGTAAAAATCATACGAGTGAATAGTAACAAGAAATAAGTACTCTGAAGGAAACAAACTGTTTACTATGAAATAGTACAAGAGGGAAACCACATTTACATTTATAAGATTAGGTGTCTAAAAACTGAGAAGAAATTAGCTTGCAAATAGTGCGTGTGCAAGTATACACGAGCATTGTGATAAAATGGGTAGAAATAACAGCACTGTGTAAAGGTACCTAGCTCAAGGAGTTGGAAGATTGTCTACTAGGGGAGAGTAGCTGGGATTCCTAGTATTTTAGGCTAAAATGATAGGCAGAGATTGTATTAGGCAACACCTTGTGGACCGTATATGATGAATTGTTTAATGCTATTCCAATTAAGTAGGAATTAACTGAAATTTTTAAAAGAAGGGTTAATCTAATTCATAGTATACTAACTACAGCAGTGCACATACAGATTTACCTCAGAATGTAACTGTGCCTTACTGCCAAGACCTTTTCTTTAATTGGTGCCCACCTTTAGAACTCAATATGTTTGAAACATGTTCCCGAATCATGTGACTTGCCACTCAACAATCTTAGAGAAGTTATTCCTAATGTCTTCACATAATGTCTTTGTTCTTGATAGGAAAAAAAAAAAAAAAGATTACTTCTCCTTCTCCCCTTTACAAACTTAAAACCCCTTACTCAGTCCAAGGAGCAAAACAGATCTGAGGCATTTCTAGTTTCCTCTCTTCTCAGGTGGTGCCATCTCCATCAATCAACCTTTCTTTGCTCCAAATTTTGTTTTGGATTTTACCTTGTGATGCATCAGGTACATGAGCCAGATATCAGTAACAAGAACAGAATCAAAATACGTGGTGGGGAAGCCAATCAGTAAGGCGTTGTAAAATACGCAGCCACCCTCAACCTCACTTAACGTGAAGGGAACCAGCCCAAACCTGAGATACTCCCACTACCTGTCATGGAACCCTCCCCACGAAGCTGTGACTCCCCATTTGTATGAGTCATTGCAGTGCTGTTCTGTTCAATGTATCTTTTGTCCTGTGGAAAAGATGTGTTTCACTGCTGATTATTAATATGTCAATCCATGATTGAAGGTAACTTTTGGCTTTGAAATAGTTCTAATTAACATCTAAAATAAAGCAGATATCCAGACAAAAGCTATGCCTTTTTCAGGTTTTTTCTCCCTCCATTCCATGCAAACTGGAAATATAATAGAAAAAGGGTTGATTGCTAAATCTAGCATTAATTTAGAAAATCCACAGGGATACATTTCTTCAATTTATACCTATAAAATATTTTTAAAGTTTGTTGCACTGAGGACCACCACAATATTTTAATGCAATCATTGTTTTTATTTGCTACAAGTGAAGGGATTTGAATTATGTTAAAATCAGATTCATCAATAGTTTAAAACAATCATTTTATTATGGATACAGGTGTGCACAAAAGTAGGTTTACAGTTGACAGAAGACAAATGATACAAATAAATAATAATACAAGAATAAACTATGTTTCACATATTCCTAACTGTAAACTACTTTTGCCCACCTCTATATATTGATTGTTATTTCATCTGCATTGTTATACTGAAAGTTTTATTAAATCTAATGCAAATATAGCAGCTCAAAATCCTATCAAAGCAGGAAAGCAGCTTAATACAGGCCATTTGAATATTCTATTATTAGAGTTCTCATCCACACAGCTTAATCAATCCAGCATTGATTCAATAGCTGTCATGTCACATCACTTGTCCCTAGCATATGATTCATTTTACAGGGAGAATAGTAGTTAAAAAATAGTAAGTATTATGCATTATTTTTCCTAAGCTAAGATTGCTGTATAGAACACACTCAACAAGTAATGATTTTTTAACTGAAGATGTCTTGTAACACTTAAAATTTGAAGAACAATCGCTAAACTAATAAACTAAAATAAATAAATAAAAATAAGGTTTTCCTCTGTAGACCTATTTGTACTGACTAAATTTCCATTTAAATAATTTTTAGAAATTCATATAAAAGCAGACAAATATAAGACTTTGCAAAATAACTCATTCCAAAAAAGCCTCTCAAACCCCTAATGACCTTAGACTCTTAACATTTATTCTTACAAATCTGTATGTTTTTAGTATATTATGTAAATATTGGGTAGAGATTATGGAAGGCAGTTTCACCTATGTCCATCAGGTTATGCATTTGTGACATCTAATGTAAAACTCATATCAACCTAAGAAAGATAGAAATACTTTTGTGAGACTAGTAGTGCTAAAAGCATCAGAGAACCCAGAAAGAGCTGTATGAGGAGAGACCATCAAGAGTGAGAATCTTGTCAGAAATTGGTACAGGTAAAGGATCAAGCCAAAGCCAATGAAGCATAATGATGTAAACATAATTATATGTGTAGTATGGCCATGCAAAGACTTAAAGATTTAGAGCTGGCTTTGGACTTATTTGAGAAAACCTAGCATTAGGAAGAACACCAATTTAGGATTCATGAGAGTAGGATTCCAGGTCTAAGGTTAGCGCTACTTAGGAGTATAAGCTAAGCTATTTACTTCAGGTAACTTGGTCCAGAATCTACACCCATCAGACCAGTGACTTGCGTTGGATATCTAGTTCTGTTTTAAAATAAGCTAGCAGGGTAGATGAAGTCTGGTATGAGGAAAAAAAGCCAAGAACTTTTATCAGATTCTAAAGGTCTATGACTCCCTAATGCTTAAGAATCACTTGATAATATTAAATTGTTTTTTTCACTCCTCATATTCGATGGATCAACCCCCCAAAAAAAGACCAGACTAATAATATAAACATTCTTCAAATGTTTAGCTATATTGTAGAGTGAAATTTACTTATGATAAACATTGCATAATAGACCAAAAACAGAATTTTTAGAGCTCAAGCATAATCTGTATGAATAATGTAAAAGACAGGAAATGTGGCATTCTAGATTTGGCTTTTTAGTGCTATTCTATAGAATAATCCCATTCAATATATTTTATGTTTTCATTAGTAACAGAAAATGTCCAATGCGTCATAGGTCTGACTAATTTAAAATATGCAAGTGATAGGCATTCCATGGTGGTCCCAACAGATGTTTAATGGAATTTTAGTTACATTTTGTTGGGAAGCTAAATAAGACTTGTAAATTTCTATGAATGGATAACTAAGTCTGTGCTCACCAGCAATCTAGGAGCCTCTGCCTCTGTCCTCATTTTAAGGCATCAGTTCTCATATGACTCTTTGAATAGTGGTTCCCTTTAAGAGCTACTTGACCACTTGGATGAAGTCCTAAATTCAGTGATGCTCATACAAACTAGTCACTAGGTAATAGTGACTAATTCTAAAGGTATGAAATTCTGCAAAATTATTTCTAAACAAACACCTACTAAAAAATATGCCATTTTCCTAATTTGTAAGTAGAATTAATATCAGATTACTTCAGCATGTTTTCAAATATTACCTGTCAATTCCACATTTTCAGAATGTACTGTCTTTCATCATATGACTTATAGGGCTCCATAAATTATGGCATCAGTTGCTGCCTCAGGTGATAAGAAAAGGAAAGTATTCGATTACTAGTATTATTATACCTCTAGCTGTTTACATAGATATGATTACTAAAAATACTATTTTTTTCAACAGACAACATGAAATATGTATTCCTCAAACTAGATGAAATTTGCTTTTTTACAGTCATCTCTATGAGATGGTTTTCCTGAGCTATCAAAGTGAAATTTTAGTTACTAAACATTGCACTATTATTTTTCAACTACATTTTAACTATTTCTTAATTGGGTTGTTAATCAGTTGCTTCACTCACAAACAAGGTCATTTCTTTTTTCCTTGAAGCTTCTTTCAGGACACTCATATTAATACATCTGTATATTGCCTTGATTATAATACGTGCTCTACTTACTTCAGGGAAAGCTATGTATAGCCCCGTGTTTGAGAAATCCATACCTTACGAGCAGAGCTGGATCAGCTGCCCTGCTTCCAGGACCTTATTGTTCATTAGGTACTCACATTTCTTACACTGTGCCAAGACCAATTATAAAACACATTCTGCCACCAATGGCCTTGTAACAAAAATAACCTCTTGACTATGAATTACTGCATTAGAGCTTTAAGAAACTGTGAAGGTGACTTATTTCATCAGTAAAAGGGCTTTTAATAAAGGTTATGTTTTCTCTTAGAGAATTAAAGAAAAATACTGAAAAGGAAAAACTTAAGAGAGGAGAAATGCAGCTTTAAGAATATAAAGGATATTATTCAAGTACTGTTTCTATTAAAACATTTTCCTTCACACTATAACATTCTCTTTATGAAGCTAAGAAGTAGGCTCCTCATTAATTATAATCTGACCTCATTAATCTGAAATTCAAGGTCCTCAGGAATGTCTTGATCAGCTCCTAGAGTTTCAGTTTCTTTTGAAATTTCATGCTTATAAATATTGATATATATTCTATGCTCATGTATGTTCATGCATATGTATCAGTTTAATGGAAGAATGAACACCAATTCTTTTCCATTCCTCGAACACACCGTTTCATGTCTTTCACATTCTCTTCTCTCCCTACTCCTTAAATCTTGTGAAGCCCTCTTCTGCCTTGTCTACATGTAAGCATGATCACTTGTCAAGACTCACTACAAATGTTACCCTTTCTAGGAAGTACTTTTACCCCTTACTCATTTTGCCCCTGAATAAAATGGAACCACTCATTTACCCACCATTCTATCACAACACCTGCAAGATTTTAATACCCTAATATGCACACATGCCTCTCCCTAACTAGAATGCAAACACTTGAAGTCAGGTGTGCTTCATAACAGGATATCAGGGGCTATCACGATGCCTGACACAGAGCTGATATTCCATAGTTCTAGAATAAATAAATCTAATGTGAATGTCATAAAGTTGCCATAATAGGCTATTTGGTTTTCCTCATATTTTTTTTTTTTTACTATCTCTACAAAGATGGAAAGACCTTGAAGTAATCTAGTTCTACTCTTTAATTTACATTAAAAAAAAAAAAAAACTAAGGAAGGCCAAACTTTTTGAGTGAATTGCCCAAAGAATCTAGTGAGTCACTGTGATTAGAACCCACAACCGTTCATTTCCATGCCTATGACATCTGTAACATTGTATTTCCTCTCTATAGGAGTGCACATTTGGACAGTCTCTAAAACGCCATGGCTCTAACAACTCATTTTATAGTTGTTTTGTAGAAGTAATTATTTTAATACTAAAATATCAAATTATATTTTTTGAGAGAGAGATAGAGAGATTTGAGTGGAAAGCAACAATTTAACATTTACAAAATAAATGAAGATGTTTAATCCTTAGTCTTTGAATGTAGGAAAGTTGTTATTTAGCCACTGTAGGATAAATCCTACCTTATGAATTGTATTCCAGTTCTTTCCCCAGCCATAGTAACAATGTCAGGGAAAGATAATTTCGATATCATTTCTTGTAAAGGAATGGCTCATGGTACCCTATAGACAGACATCAATCATACTTGCTTATAAAAGATTGTTTGCCATTTATCATTATCTATTATAACAATGGAATTTTAGAAGTATGCCCTTTAAGCAAGATACTTCACAAGTACTTTAAAGTTTCTGGGGTTTTCCTAGTTGTTTTTTAATATTATAACTTTAATGTTTTCTTATACCCTACTCTTTGGTTAGAGTTTTCGTTTTAGTAAAGCTTATTGGTGAGACCATCATTAAAAATGCCTTTTAAAATTATAGTACATTTTCATCAATTTGGGAGATTCAGGCTAAGTAAAATAGACTTTTATAGCTCTGTTCTAGTAATTCATTTACATGTACATTTTCCCAAATGATTTCTTCCCAGAGATGTGGGGAATAATTAAGTTATTAAACTTAAATCAACAAATATTACTATAATATTGATTTAAAAATATGGTAATAAATTTCTCTAATAAACATAAGACACACAACAATATATAAATTGAAAGTATGTCCTCTAAAATCTAGAGATGTTTCAGGGATAGCAGCCCATAGAAGAGAATGGAGTGGCCAAAATTCACTTAGAGAAAAACAATTCAGTAAGAAAAGTAGTTAAAATTTAAATAGTATTTTCAACTGCTCAATGAGGTGCATAAAATATACATACACATATTTATACACATTTTATATCCTCATACATAAATTTATATAGCCATAAGTTTTAGTGTAAAGCATGATGTAGTTAAAAATGGAGAATTATGTTTTATGTAGTTCATTCGAAGTTGCAAATGTTGGTTATTTCCTATGTTCTTTCCCTTTAATTACATTTGATTTGGTAAATACAAAGTATGAATGAAACACATGATTTAAAAAATATTTTTAATAATTATCTTACTTCCCAATACTGAAAGTTTTGCTGAATTGAATGTTACTCCACCTGCTTTGATATTTCAGAGCACTTGTGCTTTTAAATATATTCTTCTACCTAATTACACAAAGGTTATAGGCAGCTAGGCTCTTTGAGACAAATGGCAAAATACTCTGTTATTGCTTCCTCATATAGATAGATAGGTAGAGATAAATAAATAGGCTCTGAAGTCAGTTTTTCAAACTTGTATAAATGTATCTAAGTTGTAATGCTCTGTTTTAAATATTTATACAATAATAAATTTCATTAATAGCTATCAGTCCTGTTAATAACTACCAGGAATTCAACTGGTCATATGAATGCAACATTAGATTGAAAGGTTTAATCTATTTTAAGTATACCTTATTAATGATTCACAAGAAAAAATTATGTCAAAATATTTAATGCATAACATGCATTCTGAAATTGTCCATTTTATTGGTAGAAATGTGAGGGAATTTTTTTTAAATGTATTTCAACTGAAAATATCTGAAAGGATATGATCTAGACTATTGGTTTTTCCACGCGTTGAATACTCTGCATAGTCAAAATCACTTAGAAAAAGTATTTTGGTTTTACATGGCAAACAGTACAAGGTTTTAAATGCATCTGATATAACTGAAATAGTTAGTAGGTCACTGATTTATAATCCAGATCTGAAACTTCACTGTCTGTGTGGTCTTAGACAAGTATGTTCACTGTTCAGCAATTGATTTCTGCCATTTCCAAAACTAGTGTAATAATGCTTCTTGAACTTACTGAACAGGACACTGTGACATTGAATATGATAATGTTCTTTGTATAGTGGAGAAAATTGTTCTGAAAAAAGCAAGGCATAATTTCAACTTACCTTTTCAGTCTTTAGAAAAAATTGTGAAAGTTATAAAGAAAACTCCTTTTCAGCTCCTGTCATTTTCTTTAATAACTCTTTGTAATGACTAGTGCAGCCTTAGACAATGTCTTTAAGTGGATAAAGTATATAGGCAAAATATATACCAGAGCCCAAAATATATGTGGAGTTTTCCTATTTCCCAGTATGCTCTCCCACCATGAATGGACACTCCCAAACTTTGATGGTCTTTCAAACCTTACTTCCAGAAAAGTATTGCAAAACAGCATTCTATTTATTCATCCATTTTATCTTGATATTGTGATGTTGTCTTATAAGCACATGTATGTCTCCCTAGCTATATTTCTTTCTCTCCCAAACAACAGAGACTATGTCTTCTTTCACTTTGTTGTATTTTCACTAGATTACTGAGCCTAGTTGTCCTGGCTGGTTTGGCTCAGTGGATTGAGCGTCGGCCTGCGAGCTAAGTGTCGCTGGTTCGATCTTCCAGTCAGGGCACATCAGAGAAGGAAAACTCTGACTCCAAAAAACCTCCGCTGCCTTGCGGCATACCTCTTCAGGGGAAAGGCTAAGGGAGTAAACCCCGACAGAAAATCCGGAGCCGGAGTCCCTAAGGCGGTTTGACGTTGTAGTCAACACCGGCAACTCCTGCGGCGCACCTGAAGCCAAGCTGTATTGACTCCGTCTTTCCCTTGGACACTTCAGCTGCGAAGAGAGGGGGGGTCTGCTGCATGGGCAACAGCAGACCCTCCATATCACCCTGCCCAGGCTCTGTAGCTTCAGCTTCACTGGAGAGGACACTCCAGCGTCATCGCAAGATGTCGATTCAACATGGGAGGAGACAGATACCGTGTCACTCCCGAGTCGGACTGCACAGCCATTCTCGGCGGTGCAGATAGACTCTTAAGAAGCTACACCATCGTCTCTCGAGACGGACGGCTGCCGACGACTGAGCCTAGTATGTGTACACTTAATAAGTACTCAATCAATATTTATTGAATTGATTCAGAAATAAGTAATTTTCCTTCAAATGGTGACTTTTATTTGGTAACACAGCATGAAGTTAAAGGAATAATGACCTAGCTAGGAGAATAGCAAGCAATAGTCACATGAGACTCTCCATACTTGTATATATAAGAGAAGCTTTGTCTTACTAATAAAAATGCTGTATTCTCTTTGTTGTAGGGATCATATCTACTAGTAGCTTTCTGCGAAACAGTGCATGAAGAAGGTGGTAATGTTTTGAGACACTGTATGAAAATATCTTCATTCTGTCCTAAACTTAAATACAGTTTGATTGTATATATGTTATAAGAACAAAGGCAAACAAAGAGTTCACACAATAAACTTACAGAAGCTCTATTCAGTAAGCAAAACTAATGAGAACAAGAAGTTCCATGTTACTGATTACCTTCTAGCTCTGCATACAGCAATACAATGGATATCAACATCAGTTTCTGGAA